>NW_026607638.1:0-131436 GCF_029499605.1 Hyla sarda
TCTTATCAGTTTAATATCTGATACGTCCCCTATCTGGGGACCATATATTAAATGGATTTTTGAGAACGGGGGCCGATTTCGAAGCTTGCTTCCGTCGCCCTATGCATTGACCCGATATGGCAGTATCTTCGGGTACAGTGCACCACCCCCTTACAGGGTTAAAAAGAAAGATTCCTACTTTCATTGCTACCTGCTTGCTGGCTAGCCAGCTAGCCAGCCCTGTGGGCCTTGCTGCTGCTGCAGCTAAAAAACAAAAGGTGGTGCTGCTGCTGCTTCTGCTGCTTCTGCTTCTGCTTGTGTCTGGCCGCTGTTGGAGCGTCCAGGCACAGGACTTCTGCTGCTGCTGACTAAATGGCCTCCTTAATTGGATCATTTGAGTAGCCAGCACACCTGTGCAGGTAGGGCATGACATGATAGGCAGCTGCCTTGATAGCGGGTGGGTGCTGAATGTTCCTAATTGACAAAATAAGATTAATGCTTATGAAGAAATATAAAATCTCATCCCTTCCCCAATATCGCGCCACACCCCTACCCCTTAATTCCCTGGTTGAACTTGATGGACATATGTCTTTTTTCGACCGTACTAACTATGTAACTATGTAACATAACATGGGGGGGGGGGTCTCCTGGCTGTTCACACAGGTGTGTCATTGCTGTACATTGACCATGCATTGCTTCTGTGGTATTGCAAAGGCAAAGACAAATGCTTCCAGCCATCCATTGCACTAATGGATTGGTCATCAGCTGGCTGTCTATGTCCCGCATCAATATAGACCAAAGTACAGAGGGTTAGGCTATGCTATTGTGCACCTACCTGATGCATCAGAAGGTGCGAGGCCCTTGCTAAATTCTGTGCACAGACTTTGAGATCTATGCTTTAGACTGTATCTAAACCTGCTCCAACATGGACTGACATTCTGGCCTACTTTCAGCCGATGCGACTTGTCTGTCGCTGAACAGTCGCTTTTTATGTATTCAGCACCTATGTATAATGTTGTAAAAATGCTCTAGAAGCTAAAGTCGCAGAAATGTCACACATATTTGGCCTGCAACTTTCTGTGCGACAAATTCAGACAGGAAAAATCAGTATAAATCCTTAGAAAATTATCCCCCAGTGTCTCCATCTGCTGGCGGTATTGAATAAGCATTGCTGCACTGATGGGGTATGCATTAGACGAAAAAAAAGAAGAAAAAGAAGAATAATACGCCCAGAAAAGAGGCGAAAAGGAGAAAAACGTAAAAAAACGTGAAAAAAAAGTAAGAGGAAGAGAAGGGAAAAAAAGGTGGAAATGGGTTTAAAAGTGATTTCGGCGGAGAAATATATATATATATATATATATATATATATATATATATATATATATGCGCACACACACACACAGATATAAACGTATTCTCCGTTGAGATATTGCAGCCGCTGCTGTGTCCAGGCCCAGGAGCCTTAGCACTGTGCTGTGATGTCACTCAATACCACTGACATCACTAGGTGTAAACAACATCTCTCCTTTGCTGTGTATGTGACTATGGAGCTGTTTGGTGATGTCGTCTATTACGGCCTTCATAGAAGCAACAGGAGATTGTTGCATCCATCTTGAACCCTCAGAACTACAGTGCTATGATGTCACTCACTTCCACAGGCCTTGCAGAGTGTAAACAACAACAACCCAGCTTTGTTGTGTATGTAACCATAGGGATTTGTGATGTCACCTAGAACCTTCACAGCAGCGACAGCTTTATGAGGAGCATCAGCACTGCTCTGCCTGAGCAGAACCATCACCGTCATAGGTTGTCAAATAACCCGGATTTAACCCACACAGGTAAGTCCAATGGGGTGCAGGCATGTCCTCTATGCTTACAGTTTCCCGTGGGTGTTGGTTTGATACCGTTTGGGGACAGCCAAGGAGGCATCTGCAGGCAACAAAGGTAGGTGTGTGCTTGTGTGTGTGTTTCCTATGCAGATCCTAAGCCCAGTGTCACATGCAAGTAGGAGGAGTAAGAAGGGTTCCTGGCAAATCCGGGTTATGGATTGCATTTAAAAAGGCCCTGTGGGAGTGCAATGGGCCCCTGTCTTGCTGCTTAGCAATAATGGTATGGGTTTAGGTTCTGCTGTGTGTACTGGTGGTTGACTGCCCCCCAGCCCAGAGTGTGCATGGAAAATTGTCTGGCAGCCTCCCTGACAGCAAGCAGTGATAGTGCCCATGAAGGGGACCTTGTTGGGCCCGCCCCTTTCACGGTTATCGCTTCTCGGCCTTTTGGCTAAGATCAAGTGTAGTATCTGTTCTTATCAGTTTAATATCTGATACGTCCCCTATCTGGGGACCATATATTAAATGGATTTTTGAGAACGGGGGCCGATTTCGAAGCTTGCTTCCGTCGCCCTATGCATTGACCCGATATGGCAGTATCTTCGGGTACAGTGCACCACCCCCTTACAGGGTTAAAAAGAAAGATTCCTACTTTCATTGCTACCTGCTTGCTGGCTAGCCAGCTAGCCAGCCCTGTGGGCCTTGCTGCTGCTGCAGCCAAAAAACAAAAGGTGGTGCTGCTGCTGCTTCTGCTGCTTCTGCTTCTGCTTGTGTCTGGCCCCTGTTGGAGCGTCCAGGCACAGGACTTCTGCTGCTGCTGACTAAATGGCCTCCTTAATTGGATCATTTGAGTAGCCAGCACACCTGTGCAGGTAGGGCATGACATGATAGGCAGCTGCCTTGATAGCGGGTGGGTGCTGAATGTTCCTAATTGACAAAATAAGATTAATGCTTATGAAGAAATATAAAATCTCATCCCTTCCCCAATATCGCGCCACACCCCTACCCCTTAATTCCCTGGTTGAACTTGATGGACATATGTCTTTTTTCGACCGTACTAACTATGTAACTATGTAACATAACATGGGGGGGGGGGTCTCCTGGCTGTTCACACAGGTGTGTCATTGCTGTACATTGACCATGCATTGCTTCTGTGGTATTGCAAAGGCAAAGACAAATGCTTCCAGCCATCCATTGCACTAATGGATTGGTCATCAGCTGGCTGTCTATGTCCCGCATCAATATAGACCAAAGTACAGAGGGTTAGGCTATGCTATTGTGCACCTACCTGATGCATCAGAAGGTGCGAGGCCCTTGCTAAATTCTGTGCACAGACTTTGAGATCTATGCTTTAGACTGTATCTAAACCTGCTCCAACATGGACTGACATTCTGGCCTACTTTCAGCCGATGCGACTTGTCTGTCGCTGAACAGTCGCTTTTTATGTATTCAGCACCTATGTATAATGTTGTAAAAATGCTCTAGAAGCTAAAGTCGCAGAAATGTCACATATATTTGGCCTGCAACTTTCTGTGCGACAAATTCAGACAGGAAAAATCAGTATAAATCCTTAGAAAATTATCCCCCAGTGTCTCCATCTGCTGGCGGTATTGAATAAGCATTGCTGCACTGATGGGGTATGCATTAGACGAAAAAAAAGAAGAAAAAGAAGAATAATACGCCCAGAAAAGAGGCGAAAAGGAGAAAAACGTAAAAAAACGTGAAAAAAAAGTAAGAGGAAGAGAAGGGAAAAAAAGGTGGAAATGGGTTTAAAAGTGATTTCGGCGGAGAAATATATATATATATATATATATATATATATATATATATATATGCGCACACACACACATAGATATAAACGTATTCTCCGTTGAGATATTGCAGCCGCTGCTGTGTCCAGGCCCAGGAGCCTTAGCACTGTGCTGTGATGTCACTCAATACCACTGACATCACTAGGTGTAAACAACATCTCTCCTTTGCTGTGTATGTGACTATGGAGCTGTTTGGTGATGTCGTCTATTACGGCCTTCATAGAAGCAACAGGAGATTGTTGCATCCATCTTGAACCCTCAGAACTACAGTGCTATGATGTCACTCACTTCCACAGGCCTTGCAGAGTGTAAACAACAACAACCCAGCTTTGTTGTGTATGTAACCATAGGGATTTGTGATGTCACCTAGAACCTTCACAGCAGCGACAGCTTTATGAGGAGCATCAGCACTGCTCTGCCTGAGCAGAACCATCACCGCCATAGGTTGTCAAATAACCCGGATTTAACCCACACAGGTAAGTCCAATGGGGTGCAGGCATGTCCTCTATGCTTACAGCTTCCCGTGGGTGTTGGTTTGATACCGTTTGGGGACAGCCAAGGAGGCATCTGCAGGCAACAAAGGTAGGTGTGTGCTTGTGTGTGTGTTTCCTATGCAGATCCTAAGCCCAGTGTCACATGCAAGTAGGAGGAGTAAGAAGGGTTCCTGGCAAATCCGGGTTATGGATTGCATTTAAAAAGGCCCCGTGGGAGTGCAATGGGCCCCTGTCTTGCTGCTTAGCAATAATGGTATGGGTTTAGGTTCTGCTGTGTGTACTGGTGGTTGACTGCCCCCCAGCCCAGAGTGTGCATGGAAAATTGTCTGGCAGCCTCCCTGACAGCAAGCAGTGATAGTGCCCATGAAGGGGACCTTGTTGGGCCCGCCCCTTTCACGGTTATCGCTTCTCGGCCTTTTGGCTAAGATCAAGTGTAGTATCTGTTCTTATCAGTTTAATATCTGATACGTCCCCTATCTGGGGACCATATATTAAATGGATTTTTGAGAACGGGGGCCGATTTCGAAGCTTGCTTCCGTCGCCCTATGCATTGACCCGATATGGCAGTATCTTCGGGTACAGTGCACCACCCCCTTACAGGGTTAAAAAGAAAGATTCCTACTTTCATTGCTACCTGCTTGCTGGCTAGCCAGCTAGCCAGCCCTGTGGGCCTTGCTGCTGCTGCAGCCAAAAAACAAAAGGTGGTGCTGCTGCTGCTTCTGCTGCTTCTGCTTCTGCTTGTGTCTGGCCCCTGTTGGAGCGTCCAGGCACAGGACTTCTGCTGCTGCTGACTAAATGGCCTCCTTAATTGGATCATTTGAGTAGCCAGCACACCTGTGCAGGTAGGGCATGACATGATAGGCAGCTGCCTTGATAGCGGGTGGGTGCTGAATGTTCCTAATTGACAAAATAAGATTAATGCTTATGAAGAAATATAAAATCTCATCCCTTCCCCAATATCGCGCCACACCCCTACCCCTTAATTCCCTGGTTGAACTTGATGGACATATGTCTTTTTTCGACCGTACTAACTATGTAACTATGTAACATAACATGGGGGGGGGGGGTCTCCTGGCTGTTCACACAGGTGTGTCATTGCTGTACATTGACCATGCATTGCTTCTGTGGTATTGCAAAGGCAAAGACAAATGCTTCCAGCCATCCATTGCACTAATGGATTGGTCATCAGCTGGCTGTCTATGTCCCGCATCAATATAGACCAAAGTACAGAGGGTTAGGCTATGCTATTGTGCACCTACCTGATGCATCAGAAGGTGCGAGGCCCTTGCTAAATTCTGTGCACAGACTTTGAGATCTATGCTTTAGACTGTATCTAAACCTGCTCCAACATGGACTGACATTCTGGCCTACTTTCAGCCGATGCGACTTGTCTGTCGCTGAACAGTCGCTTTTTATGTATTCAGCACCTATGTATAATGTTGTAAAAATGCTCTAGAAGCTAAAGTCGCAGAAATGTCACACATATTTGGCCTGCAACTTTCTGTGCGACAAATTCAGACAGGAAAAATCAGTATAAATCCTTAGAAAATTATCCCCCAGTGTCTCCATCTGCTGGCGGTATTGAATAAGCATTGCTGCACTGATGGGGTATGCATTAGACGAAAAAAAAGAAGAAAAAGAAGAATAATACGCCCAGAAAAGAGGCGAAAAGGAGAAAAACGTAAAAAAACGTGAAAAAAAAGTAAGAGGAAGAGAAGGGAAAAAAAGGTGGAAATGGGTTTAAAAGTGATTTCGGCGGAGAAATATATATATATATATATATATATATATATATATATATATATATATGCGCACACACACACATAGATATAAACGTATTCTCCGTTGAGATATTGCAGCCGCTGCTGTGTCCAGGCCCAGGAGCCTTAGCACTGTGCTGTGATGTCACTCAATACCACTGACATCACTAGGTGTAAACAACATCTCTCCTTTGCTGTGTATGTGACTATGGAGCTGTTTGGTGATGTCGTCTATTACGGCCTTCATAGAAGCAACAGGAGATTGTTGCATCCATCTTGAACCCTCAGAACTACAGTGCTATGATGTCACTCACTTCCACAGGCCTTGCAGAGTGTAAACAACAACAACCCAGCTTTGTTGTGTATGTAACCATAGGGATTTGTGATGTCACCTAGAACCTTCACAGCAGCGACAGCTTTATGAGGAGCATCAGCACTGCTCTGCCTGAGCAGAACCATCACCGCCATAGGTTGTCAAATAACCCGGATTTAACCCACACAGGTAAGTCCAATGGGGTGCAGGCATGTCCTCTATGCTTACAGCTTCCCGTGGGTGTTGGTTTGATACCGTTTGGGGACAGCCAAGGAGGCATCTGCAGGCAACAAAGGTAGGTGTGTGCTTGTGTGTGTGTTTCCTATGCAGATCCTAAGCCCAGTGTCACATGCAAGTAGGAGGAGTAAGAAGGGTTCCTGGCAAATCCGGGTTATAGATTGCATTTAAAAAGGCCCCGTGGGAGTGCAATGGGCCCCTGTCTTGCTGCTTAGCAATAATGGTATGGGTTTAGGTTCTGCTGTGTGTACTGGTGGTTGACTGCCCCCCAGCCCAGAGTGTGCATGGAAAATTGTCTGGCAGCCTCCCTGACAGCAAGCAGTGATAGTGCCCATGAAGGGGACCTTGTTGGGCCCGCCCCTTTCACGGTTATCGCTTCTCGGCCTTTTGGCTAAGATCAAGTGTAGTATCTGTTCTTATCAGTTTAATATCTGATACGTCCCCTATCTGGGGACCATATATTAAATGGATTTTTGAGAACGGGGGCCGATTTCGAAGCTTGCTTCCGTCGCCCTATGCATTGACCCGATATGGCAGTATCTTCGGGTACAGTGCACCACCCCCTTACAGGGTTAAAAAGAAAGATTCCTACTTTCATTGCTACCTGCTTGCTGGCTAGCCAGCTAGCCAGCCCTGTGGGCCTTGCTGCTGCTGCAGCCAAAAAACAAAAGGTGGTGCTGCTGCTGCTTCTGCTGCTTCTGCTGCTTCTGCTTCTGCTTGTGTCTGGCCCCTGTTGGAGCGTCCAGGCACAGGACTTCTGCTGCTGCTGACTAAATGGCCTCCTTAATTGGATCATTTGAGTAGCCAGCACACCTGTGCAGGTAGGGCATGACATGATAGGCAGCTGCCTTGATAGCGGGTGGGTGCTGAATGTTCCTAATTGACAAAATAAGATTAATGCTTATGAAGAAATATAAAATCTCATCCCTTCCCCAATATCGCGCCACACCCCTACCCCTTAATTCCCTGGTTGAACTTGATGGACATATGTCTTTTTTCGACCGTACTAACTATGTAACTATGTAACATAACATGGGGGGGGGGTCTCCTGGCTGTTCACACAGGTGTGTCATTGCTGTACATTGACCATGCATTGCTTCTGTGGTATTGCAAAGGCAAAGACAAATGCTTCCAGCCATCCATTGCACTAATGGATTGGTCATCAGCTGGCTGTCTATGTCCCGCATCAATATAGACCAAAGTACAGAGGGTTAGGCTATGCTATTGTGCACCTACCTGATGCATCAGAAGGTGCGAGGCCCTTGCTAAATTCTGTGCACAGACTTTGAGATCTATGCTTTAGACTGTATCTAAACCTGCTCCAACATGGACTGACATTCTGGCCTACTTTCAGCCGATGCGACTTGTCTGTCGCTGAACAGTCGCTTTTTATGTATTCAGCACCTATGTATAATGTTGTAAAAATGCTCTAGAAGCTAAAGTCGCAGAAATGTCACACATATTTGGCCTGCAACTTTCTGTGCGACAAATTCAGACAGGAAAAATCAGTATAAATCCTTAGAAAATTATCCCCCAGTGTCTCCATCTGCTGGCGGTATTGAATAAGCATTGCTGCACTGATGGGGTATGCATTAGACGAAAAAAAAGAAGAAAAAGAAGAATAATACGCCCAGAAAAGAGGCGAAAAGGAGAAAAACGTAAAAAAACGTGAAAAAAAGTAAGACGAAGAGAAGGGAAAAAAAGGTGGAAATGGGTTTAAAAGTGATTTCGGCGGAGAAATATATATATATATATATATATATATATATATATATATATATATGCGCACACACACACATAGATATAAACGTATTCTCCGTTGAGATATTGCAGCCGCTGCTGTGTCCAGGCCCAGGAGCCTTAGCACTGTGCTGTGATGTCACTCAATACCACTGACATCACTAGGTGTAAACAACATCTCTCCTTTGCTGTGTATGTGACTATGGAGCTGTTTGGTGATGTCGTCTATTACGGCCTTCATAGAAGCAACAGGAGATTGTTGCATCCATCTTGAACCCTCAGAACTACAGTGCTATGATGTCACTCACTTCCACAGGCCTTGCAGAGTGTAAACAACAACAACCCAGCTTTGTTGTGTATGTAACCATAGGGATTTGTGATGTCACCTAGAACCTTCACAGCAGCGACAGCTTTATGAGGAGCATCAGCACTGCTCTGCCTGAGCAGAACCATCACCGCCATAGGTTGTCAAATAACCCGGATTTAACCCACACAGGTAAGTCCAATGGGGTGCAGGCATGTCCTCTATGCTTACAGCTTCCCGTGGGTGTTGGTTTGATACCGTTTGGGGACAGCCAAGGAGGCATCTGCAGGCAACAAAGGTAGGTGTGTGCTTGTGTGTGTGTTTCCTATGCAGATCCTAAGCCCAGTGTCACATGCAAGTAGGAGGAGTAAGAAGGGTTCCTGGCAAATCCGGGTTATGGATTGCATTTAAAAAGGCCCCGTGGGAGTGCAATGGGCCCCTGTCTTGCTGCTTAGCAATAATGGTATGGGTTTAGGTTCTGCTGTGTGTACTGGTGGTTGACTGCCCCCCAGCCCAGAGTGTGCATGGAAAATTGTCTGGCAGCCTCCCTGACAGCAAGCAGTGATAGTGCCCATGAAGGGGACCTTGTTGGGCCCGCCCCTTTCACGGTTATCGCTTCTCGGCCTTTTGGCTAAGATCAAGTGTAGTATCTGTTCTTATCAGTTTAATATCTGATACGTCCCCTATCTGGGGACCATATATTAAATGGATTTTTGAGAACGGGGGCCGATTTCGAAGCTTGCTTCCGTCGCCCTATGCATTGACCCGATATGGCAGTATCTTCGGGTACAGTGCACCACCCCCTTACAGGGTTAAAAAGAAAGATTCCTACTTTCATTGCTACCTGCTTGCTGGCTAGCCAGCTAGCCAGCCCTGTGGGCCTTGCTGCTGCTGCAGCCAAAAAACAAAAGGTGGTGCTGCTGCTGCTTCTGCTGCTTCTGCTTCTGCTTGTGTCTGGCCCCTGTTGGAGCGTCCAGGCACAGGACTTCTGCTGCTGCTGACTAAATGGCCTCCTTAATTGGATCATTTGAGTAGCCAGCACACCTGTGCAGGTAGGGCATGACATGATAGGCAGCTGCCTTGATAGCGGGTGGGTGCTGAATGTTCCTAATTGACAAAATAAGATTAATGCTTATGAAGAAATATAAAATCTCATCCCTTCCCCAATATCGCGCCACACCCCTACCCCTTAATTCCCTGGTTGAACTTGATGGACATATGTCTTTTTTCGACCGTACTAACTATGTAACTATGTAACATAACATGGGGGGGGGGGTCTCCTGGCTGTTCACACAGGTGTGTCATTGCTGTACATTGACCATGCATTGCTTCTGTGGTATTGCAAAGGCAAAGACAAATGCTTCCAGCCATCCATTGCACTAATGGATTGGTCATCAGCTGGCTGTCTATGTCCCGCATCAATATAGACCAAAGTACAGAGGGTTAGGCTATGCTATTGTGCACCTACCTGATGCATCAGAAGGTGCGAGGCCCTTGCTAAATTCTGTGCACAGACTTTGAGATCTATGCTTTAGACTGTATCTAAACCTGCTCCAACATGGACTGACATTCTGGCCTACTTTCAGCCGATGCGACTTGTCTGTCGCTGAACAGTCGCTTTTTATGTATTCAGCACCTATGTATAATGTTGTAAAAATGCTCTAGAAGCTAAAGTCGCAGAAATGTCACACATATTTGGCCTGCAACTTTCTGTGCGACAAATTCAGACAGGAAAAATCAGTATAAATCCTTAGAAAATTATCCCCCAGTGTCTCCATCTGCTGGCGGTATTGAATAAGCATTGCTGCACTGATGGGGTATGCATTAGACGAAAAAAAAGAAGAAAAAGAAGAATAATACGCCCAGAAAAGAGGCGAAAAGGAGAAAAACGTAAAAAAACGTGAAAAAAAAGTAAGAGGAAAAGAAGGGAAAAAAAGGTGGAAATGGGTTTAAAAGTGATTTCGGCGGAGAAATATATATATATATATATATATATATATATACATATATATATATATATATATATATATATATGCGCACACACACACATAGATATAAACGTATTCTCCGTTGAGATATTGCAGCCGCTGCTGTGTCCAGGCCCAGGAGCCTTAGCACTGTGCTGTGATGTCACTCAATACCACTGACATCACTAGGTGTAAACAACATCTCTCCTTTGCTGTGTATGTGACTATGGAGCTGTTTGGTGATGTCGTCTATTACGGCCTTCATAGAAGCAACAGGAGATTGTTGCATCCATCTTGAACCCTCAGAACTACAGTGCTATGATGTCACTCACTTCCACAGGCCTTGCAGAGTGTAAACAACAACAACCCAGCTTTGTTGTGTATGTAACCATAGGGATTTGTGATGTCACCTAGAACCTTCACAGCAGCGACAGCTTTATGAGGAGCATCAGCACTGCTCTGCCTGAGCAGAACCATCACCGCCATAGGTTGTCAAATAACCCGGATTTAACCCACACAGGTAAGTCCAATGGGGTGCAGGCATGTCCTCTATGCTTACAGCTTCCCGTGGGTGTTGGTTTGATACCGTTTGGGGACAGCCAAGGAGGCATCTGCAGGCAACAAAGGTAGGTGTGTGCTTGTGTGTGTGTTTCCTATGCAGATCCTAAGCCCAGTGTCACATGCAAGTAGGAGGAGTAAGAAGGGTTCCTGGCAAATCCGGGTTATGGATTGCATTTAAAAAGGCCCCGTGGGAGTGCAATGGGCCCCTGTCTTGCTGCTTAGCAATAATGGTATGGGTTTAGGTTCTGCTGTGTGTACTGGTGGTTGACTGCCCCCCAGCCCAGAGTGTGCATGGAAAATTGTCTGGCAGCCTCCCTGACAGCAAGCAGTGATAGTGCCCATGAAGGGGACCTTGTTGGGCCCGCCCCTTTCACGGTTATCGCTTCTCGGCCTTTTGGCTAAGATCAAGTGTAGTATCTGTTCTTATCAGTTTAATATCTGATACGTCCCCTATCTGGGGACCATATATTAAATGGATTTTTGAGAACGGGGGCCGATTTCGAAGCTTGCTTCCGTCGCCCTATGCATTGACCCGATATGGCAGTATCTTCGGGTACAGTGCACCACCCCCTTACAGGGTTAAAAAGAAAGATTCCTACTTTCATTGCTACCTGCTTGCTGGCTAGCCAGCTAGCCAGCCCTGTGGGCCTTGCTGCTGCTGCAGCCAAAAAACAAAAGGTGGTGCTGCTGCTGCTTCTGCTGCTTCTGCTTCTGCTTGTGTCTGGCCCCTGTTGGAGCGTCCAGGCACAGGACTTCTGCTGCTGCTGACTAAATGGCCTCCTTAATTGGATCATTTGAGTAGCCAGCACACCTGTGCAGGTAGGGCATGACATGATAGGCAGCTGCCTTGATAGCGGGTGGGTGCTGAATGTTCCTAATTGACAAAATAAGATTAATGCTTATGAAGAAATATAAAATCTCATCCCTTCCCCAATATCGCGCCACACCCCTACCCCTTAATTCCCTGGTTGAACTTGATGGACATATGTCTTTTTTCGACCGTACTAACTATGTAACTATGTAACATAACATGGGGGGGGGGGGTCTCCTGGCTGTTCACACAGGTGTGTCATTGCTGTACATTGACCATGCATTGCTTCTGTGGTATTGCAAAGGCAAAGACAAATGCTTCCAGCCATCCATTGCACTAATGGATTGGTCATCAGCTGGCTGTCTATGTCCCGCATCAATATAGACCAAAGTACAGAGGGTTAGGCTATGCTATTGTGCACCTACCTGATGCATCAGAAGGTGCGAGGCCCTTGCTAAATTCTGTGCACAGACTTTGAGATCTATGCTTTAGACTGTATCTAAACCTGCTCCAACATGGACTGACATTCTGGCCTACTTTCAGCCGATGCGACTTGTCTGTCGCTGAACAGTCGCTTTTTATGTATTCAGCACCTATGTATAATGTTGTAAAAATGCTCTAGAAGCTAAAGTCGCAGAAATGTCACACATATTTGGCCTGCAACTTTCTGTGCGACAAATTCAGACAGGAAAAATCAGTATAAATCCTTAGAAAATTATCCCCCAGTGTCTCCATCTGCTGGCGGTATTGAATAAGCATTGCTGCACTGATGGGGTATGCATTAGACGGAAAAAAAGAAGAAAAAGAAGAATAATACGCCCAGAAAAGAGGCGAAAAGGAGAAAAACGTAAAAAAACGTGAAAAAAAAGTAAGAGGAAAAGAAGGGAAAAAAAGGTGGAAATGGGTTTAAAAGTGATTTCGGCGGAGAAATATATATATATATATATATATATATATATATATACATATATATATATATATATATATATATATATATATATGCGCACACACACACATAGATATAAACGTATTCTCCGTTGAGATATTGCAGCCGCTGCTGTGTCCAGGCCCAGGAGCCTTAGCACTGTGCTGTGATGTCACTCAATACCACTGACATCACTAGGTGTAAACAACATCTCTCCTTTGCTGTGTATGTGACTATGGAGCTGTTTGGTGATGTCGTCTATTACGGCCTTCATAGAAGCAACAGGAGATTGTTGCATCCATCTTGAACCCTCAGAACTACAGTGCTATGATGTCACTCACTTCCACAGGCCTTGCAGAGTGTAAACAACAACAACCCAGCTTTGTTGTGTATGTAACCATAGGGATTTGTGATGTCACCTAGAACCTTCACAGCAGCGACAGCTTTATGAGGAGCATCAGCACTGCTCTGCCTGAGCAGAACCATCACCGCCATAGGTTGTCAAATAACCCGGATTTAACCCACACAGGTAAGTCCAATGGGGTGCAGGCATGTCCTCTATGCTTACAGCTTCCCGTGGGTGTTGGTTTGATACCGTTTGGGGACAGCCAAGGAGGCATCTGCAGGCAACAAAGGTAGGTGTGTGCTTGTGTGTGTGTTTCCTATGCAGATCCTAAGCCCAGTGTCACATGCAAGTAGGAGGAGTAAGAAGGGTTCCTGGCAAATCCGGGTTATGGATTGCATTTAAAAAGGCCCCGTGGGAGTGCAATGGGCCCCTGTCTTGCTGCTTAGCAATAATGGTATGGGTTTAGGTTCTGCTGTGTGTACTGGTGGTTGACTGCCCCCCAGCCCAGAGTGTGCATGGAAAATTGTCTGGCAGCCTCCCTGACAGCAAGCAGTGATAGTGCCCATGAAGGGGACCTTGTTGGGCCCGCCCCTTTCACGGTTATCGCTTCTCGGCCTTTTGGCTAAGATCAAGTGTAGTATCTGTTCTTATCAGTTTAATATCTGATACGTCCCCTATCTGGGGACCATATATTAAATGGATTTTTGAGAACGGGGGCCGATTTCGAAGCTTGCTTCCGTCGCCCTATGCATTGACCCGATATGGCAGTATCTTCGGGTACAGTGCACCACCCCCTTACAGGGTTAAAAAGAAAGATTCCTACTTTCATTGCTACCTGCTTGCTGGCTAGCCAGCTAGCCAGCCCTGTGGGCCTTGCTGCTGCTGCAGCCAAAAAACAAAAGGTGGTGCTGCTGCTGCTTCTGCTGCTTCTGCTTCTGCTTGTGTCTGGCCCCTGTTGGAGCGTCCAGGCACAGGACTTCTGCTGCTGCTGACTAAATGGCCTCCTTAATTGGATCATTTGAGTAGCCAGCACACCTGTGCAGGTAGGGCATGACATGATAGGCAGCTGCCTTGATAGCGGGTGGGTGCTGAATGTTCCTAATTGACAAAATAAGATTAATGCTTATGAAGAAATATAAAATCTCATCCCTTCCCCAATATCGCGCCACACCCCTACCCCTTAATTCCCTGGTTGAACTTGATGGACATATGTCTTTTTTCGACCGTACTAACTATGTAACTATGTAACATAACATGGGGGGGGGGTCTCCTGGCTGTTCACACAGGTGTGTCATTGCTGTACATTGACCATGCATTGCTTCTGTGGTATTGCAAAGGCAAAGACAAATGCTTCCAGCCATCCATTGCACTAATGGATTGGTCATCAGCTGGCTGTCTATGTCCCGCATCAATATAGACCAAAGTACAGAGGGTTAGGCTATGCTATTGTGCACCTACCTGATGCATCAGAAGGTGCGAGGCCCTTGCTAAATTCTGTGCACAGACTTTGAGATCTATGCTTTAGACTGTATCTAAACCTGCTCCAACATGGACTGACATTCTGGCCTACTTTCAGCCGATGCGACTTGTCTGTCGCTGAACAGTCGCTTTTTATGTATTCAGCACCTATGTATAATGTTGTAAAAATGCTCTAGAAGCTAAAGTCGCAGAAATGTCACACATATTTGGCCTGCAACTTTCTGTGCGACAAATTCAGACAGGAAAAATCAGTATAAATCCTTAGAAAATTATCCCCCAGTGTCTCCATCTGCTGGCGGTATTGAATAAGCATTGCTGCACTGATGGGGTATGCATTAGACGAAAAAAAAGAAGAAAAAGAAGAATAATACGCCCAGAAAAGAGGCGAAAAGGAGAAAAACGTAAAAAAACGTGAAAAAAAAGTAAGAGGAAAAGAAGGGAAAAAAAGGTGGAAATGGGTTTAAAAGTGATTTCGGCGGAGAAATATATATATATATATATATATATATACATATATATATATATATATATATATATATATATATATATGCGCACACACACACATAGATATAAACGTATTCTCCGTTGAGATATTGCAGCCGCTGCTGTGTCCAGGCCCAGGAGCCTTAGCACTGTGCTGTGATGTCACTCAATACCACTGACATCACTAGGTGTAAACAACATCTCTCCTTTGCTGTGTATGTGACTATGGAGCTGTTTGGTGATGTCGTCTATTACGGCCTTCATAGAAGCAACAGGAGATTGTTGCATCCATCTTGAACCCTCAGAACTACAGTGCTATGATGTCACTCACTTCCACAGGCCTTGCAGAGTGTAAACAACAACAACCCAGCTTTGTTGTGTATGTAACCATAGGGATTTGTGATGTCACCTAGAACCTTCACAGCAGCGACAGCTTTATGAGGAGCATCAGCACTGCTCTGCCTGAGCAGAACCATCACCGCCATAGGTTGTCAAATAACCCGGATTTAACCCACACAGGTAAGTCCAATGGGGTGCAGGCATGTCCTCTATGCTTACAGCTTCCCGTGGGTGTTGGTTTGATACCGTTTGGGGACAGCCAAGGAGGCATCTGCAGGCAACAAAGGTAGGTGTGTGCTTGTGTGTGTGTTTCCTATGCAGATCCTAAGCCCAGTGTCACATGCAAGTAGGAGGAGTAAGAAGGGTTCCTGGCAAATCCGGGTTATGGATTGCATTTAAAAAGGCCCCGTGGGAGTGCAATGGGCCCCTGTCTTGCTGCTTAGCAATAATGGTATGGGTTTAGGTTCTGCTGTGTGTACTGGTGGTTGACTGCCCCCCAGCCCAGAGTGTGCATGGAAAATTGTCTGGCAGCCTCCCTGACAGCAAGCAGTGATAGTGCCCATGAAGGGGACCTTGTTGGGCCCGCCCCTTTCACGGTTATCGCTTCTCGGCCTTTTGGCTAAGATCAAGTGTAGTATCTGTTCTTATCAGTTTAATATCTGATACGTCCCCTATCTGGGGACCATATATTAAATGGATTTTTGAGAACGGGGGCCGATTTCGAAGCTTGCTTCCGTCGCCCTATGCATTGACCCGATATGGCAGTATCTTCGGGTACAGTGCACCACCCCCTTACAGGGTTAAAAAGAAAGATTCCTACTTTCATTGCTACCTGCTTGCTGGCTAGCCAGCTAGCCAGCCCTGTGGGCCTTGCTGCTGCTGCAGCCAAAAAACAAAAGGTGGTGCTGCTGCTGCTTCTGCTGCTTCTGCTTCTGCTTGTGTCTGGCCCCTGTTGGAGCGTCCAGGCACAGGACTTCTGCTGCTGCTGACTAAATGGCCTCCTTAATTGGATCATTTGAGTAGCCAGCACACCTGTGCAGGTAGGGCATGACATGATAGGCAGCTGCCTTGATAGCGGGTGGGTGCTGAATGTTCCTAATTGACAAAATAAGATTAATGCTTATGAAGAAATATAAAATCTCATCCCTTCCCCAATATCGCGCCACACCCCTACCCCTTAATTCCCTGGTTGAACTTGATGGACATATGTCTTTTTTCGACCGTACTAACTATGTAACTATGTAACATAACATGGGGGGGGGGGGGGTCTCCTGGCTGTTCACACAGGTGTGTCATTGCTGTACATTGACCATGCATTGCTTCTGTGGTATTGCAAAGGCAAAGACAAATGCTTCCAGCCATCCATTGCACTAATGGATTGGTCATCAGCTGGCTGTCTATGTCCCGCATCAATATAGACCAAAGTACAGAGGGTTAGGCTATGCTATTGTGCACCTACCTGATGCATCAGAAGGTGCGAGGCCCTTGCTAAATTCTGTGCACAGACTTTGAGATCTATACTTTAGACTGTATCTAAACCTGCTCCAACATGGACTGACATTCTGGCCTACTTTCAGCCGATGCGACTTGTCTGTCGCTGAACAGTCGCTTTTTATGTATTCAGCACCTATGTATAATGTTGTAAAAATGCTCTAGAAGCTAAAGTCGCAGAAATGTCACACATATTTGGCCTGCAACTTTCTGTGCGACAAATTCAGACAGGAAAAATCAGTATAAATCCTTAGAAAATTATCCCCCAGTGTCTCCATCTGCTGGCGGTATTGAATAAGCATTGCTGCACTGATGGGGTATGCATTAGACGAAAAAAAAGAAGAAAAAGAAGAATAATACGCCCAGAAAAGAGGCGAAAAGGAGAAAAACGTAAAAAAACGTGAAAAAAAAGTAAGAGGAAAAGAAGGGAAAAAAAGGTGGAAATGGGTTTAAAAGTGATTTCGGCGGAGAAATATATATATATATATATATATATATACATATATATATATATATGTATATATATATATATATATATATATATGCGCACACACACACATAGATATAAACGTATTCTCCGTTGAGATATTGCAGCCGCTGCTGTGTCCAGGCCCAGGAGCCTTAGCACTGTGCTGTGATGTCACTCAATACCACTGACATCACTAGGTGTAAACAACATCTCTCCTTTGCTGTGTATGTGACTATGGAGCTGTTTGGTGATGTCGTCTATTACGGCCTTCATAGAAGCAACAGGAGATTGTTGCATCCATCTTGAACCCTCAGAACTACAGTGCTATGATGTCACTCACTTCCACAGGCCTTGCAGAGTGTAAACAACAACAACCCAGCTTTGTTGTGTATGTAACCATAGGGATTTGTGATGTCACCTAGAACCTTCACAGCAGCGACAGCTTTATGAGGAGCATCAGCACTGCTCTGCCTGAGCAGAACCATCACCGCCATAGGTTGTCAAATAACCCGGATTTAACCCACACAGGTAAGTCCAATGGGGTGCAGGCATGTCCTCTATGCTTACAGCTTCCCGTGGGTGTTGGTTTGATACCGTTTGGGGACAGCCAAGGAGGCATCTGCAGGCAACAAAGGTAGGTGTGTGCTTGTGTGTGTGTTTCCTATGCAGATCCTAAGCCCAGTGTCACATGCAAGTAGGAGGAGTAAGAAGGGTTCCTGGCAAATCCGGGTTATGGATTGCATTTAAAAAGGCCCCGTGGGAGTGCAATGGGCCCCTGTCTTGCTGCTTAGCAATAATGGTATGGGTTTAGGTTCTGCTGTGTGTACTGGTGGTTGACTGCCCCCCAGCCCAGAGTGTGCATGGAAAATTGTCTGGCAGCCTCCCTGACAGCAAGCAGTGATAGTGCCCATGAAGGGGACCTTGTTGGGCCCGCCCCTTTCACGGTTATCGCTTCTCGGCCTTTTGGCTAAGATCAAGTGTAGTATCTGTTCTTATCAGTTTAATATCTGATACGTCCCCTATCTGGGGACCATATATTAAATGGATTTTTGAGAACGGGGGCCGATTTCGAAGCTTGCTTCCGTCGCCCTATGCATTGACCCGATATGGCAGTATCTTCGGGTACAGTGCACCACCCCCTTACAGGGTTAAAAAGAAAGATTCCTACTTTCATTGCTACCTGCTTGCTGGCTAGCCAGCTAGCCAGCCCTGTGGGCCTTGCTGCTGCTGCAGCCAAAAAACAAAAGGTGGTGCTGCTGCTGCTTCTGCTGCTTCTGCTTCTGCTTGTGTCTGGCCCCTGTTGGAGCGTCCAGGCACAGGACTTCTGCTGCTGCTGACTAAATGGCCTCCTTAATTGGATCATTTGAGTAGCCAGCACACCTGTGCAGGTAGGGCATGACATGATAGGCAGCTGCCTTGATAGCGGGTGGGTGCTGAATGTTCCTAATTGACAAAATAAGATTAATGCTTATGAAGAAATATAAAATCTCATCCCTTCCCCAATATCGCGCCACACCCCTACCCCTTAATTCCCTGGTTGAACTTGATGGACATATGTCTTTTTTCGACCGTACTAACTATGTAACTATGTAACATAACATGGGGGGGGGGTCTCCTGGCTGTTCACACAGGTGTGTCATTGCTGTACATTGACCATGCATTGCTTCTGTGGTATTGCAAAGGCAAAGACAAATGCTTCCAGCCATCCATTGCACTAATGGATTGGTCATCAGCTGGCTGTCTATGTCCCGCATCAATATAGACCAAAGTACAGAGGGTTAGGCTATGCTATTGTGCACCTACCTGATGCATCAGAAGGTGCGAGGCCCTTGCTAAATTCTGTGCACAGACTTTGAGATCTATGCTTTAGACTGTATCTAAACCTGCTCCAACATGGACTGACATTCTGGCCTACTTTCAGCCGATGCGACTTGTCTGTCGCTGAACAGTCGCTTTTTATGTATTCAGCACCTATGTATAATGTTGTAAAAATGCTCTAGAAGCTAAAGTCGCAGAAATGTCACACATATTTGGCCTGCAACTTTCTGTGCGACAAATTCAGACAGGAAAAATCAGTATAAATCCTTAGAAAATTATCCCCCAGTGTCTCCATCTGCTGGCGGTATTGAATAAGCATTGCTGCACTGATGGGGTATGCATTAGACGAAAAAAAAGAAGAAAAAGAAGAATAATACGCCCAGAAAAGAGGCGAAAAGGAGAAAAACGTAAAAAAACGTGAAAAAAAAGTAAGAGGAAAAGAAGGGAAAAAAAGGTGGAAATGGGTTTAAAAGTGATTTCGGCGGAGAAATATATATATATATATATATATATATATATATATATATATATATGCGCACACACACACATAGATATAAACGTATTCTCCGTTGAGATATTGCAGCCGCTGCTGTGTCCAGGCCCAGGAGCCTTAGCACTGTGCTGTGATGTCACTCAATACCACTGACATCACTAGGTGTAAACAACATCTCTCCTTTGCTGTGTATGTGACTATGGAGCTGTTTGGTGATGTCGTCTATTACGGCCTTCATAGAAGCAACAGGAGATTGTTGCATCCATCTTGAACCCTCAGAACTACAGTGCTATGATGTCACTCACTTCCACAGGCCTTGCAGAGTGTAAACAACAACAACCCAGCTTTGTTGTGTATGTAACCATAGGGATTTGTGATGTCACCTAGAACCTTCACAGCAGCGACAGCTTTATGAGGAGCATCAGCACTGCTCTGCCTGAGCAGAACCATCACCGCCATAGGTTGTCAAATAACCCGGATTTAACCCACACAGGTAAGTCCAATGGGGTGCAGGCATGTCCTCTATGCTTACAGCTTCCCGTGGGTGTTGGTTTGATACCGTTTGGGGACAGCCAAGGAGGCATCTGCAGGCAACAAAGGTAGGTGTGTGCTTGTGTGTGTGTTTCCTATGCAGATCCTAAGCCCAGTGTCACATGCAAGTAGGAGGAGTAAGAAGGGTTCCTGGCAAATCCGGGTTATGGATTGCATTTAAAAAGGCCCCGTGGGAGTGCAATGGGCCCCTGTCTTGCTGCTTAGCAATAATGGTATGGGTTTAGGTTCTGCTGTGTGTACTGGTGGTTGACTGCCCCCCAGCCCAGAGTGTGCATGGAAAATTGTCTGGCAGCCTCCCTGACAGCAAGCAGTGATAGTGCCCATGAAGGGGACCTTGTTGGGCCCACCCCTTTCACGGTTATCGCTTCTCGGCCTTTTGGCTAAGATCAAGTGTAGTATCTGTTCTTATCAGTTTAATATCTGATACGTCCCCTATCTGGGGACCATATATTAAATGGATTTTTGAGAACGGGGGCCGATTTCGAAGCTTGCTTCCGTCGCCCTATGCATTGACCCGATATGGCAGTATCTTCGGGTACAGTGCACCACCCCCTTACAGGGTTAAAAAGAAAGATTCCTACTTTCATTGCTACCTGCTTGCTGGCTAGCCAGCTAGCCAGCCCTGTGGGCCTTGCTGCTGCTGCAGCCAAAAAACAAAAGGTGGTGCTGCTGCTGCTTCTGCTGCTTCTGCTTCTGCTTGTGTCTGGCCCCTGTTGGAGCGTCCAGGCACAGGACTTCTGCTGCTGCTGACTAAATGGCCTCCTTAATTGGATCATTTGAGTAGCCAGCACACCTGTGCAGGTAGGGCATGACATGATAGGCAGCTGCCTTGATAGCGGGTGGGTGCTGAATGTTCCTAATTGACAAAATAAGATTAATGCTTATGAAGAAATATAAAATCTCATCCCTTCCCCAATATCGCGCCACACCCCTACCCCTTAATTCCCTGGTTGAACTTGATGGACATATGTCTTTTTTCGACCGTACTAACTATGTAACTATGTAACATAACATGGGGGGGGGGGGGTCTCCTGGCTGTTCACACAGGTGTGTCATTGCTGTACATTGACCATGCATTGCTTCTGTGGTATTGCAAAGGCAAAGACAAATGCTTCCAGCCATCCATTGCACTAATGGATTGGTCATCAGCTGGCTGTCTATGTCCCGCATCAATATAGACCAAAGTACAGAGGGTTAGGCTATGCTATTGTGCACCTACCTGATGCATCAGAAGGTGCGAGGCCCTTGCTAAATTCTGTGCACAGACTTTGAGATCTATGCTTTAGACTGTATCTAAACCTGCTCCAACATGGACTGACATTCTGGCCTACTTTCAGCCGATGCGACTTGTCTGTCGCTGAACAGTCGCTTTTTATGTATTCAGCACCTATGTATAATGTTGTAAAAATGCTCTAGAAGCTAAAGTCGCAGAAATGTCACACATATTTGGCCTGCAACTTTCTGTGCGACAAATTCAGACAGGAAAAATCAGTATAAATCCTTAGAAAATTATCCCCCAGTGTCTCCATCTGCTGGCGGTATTGAATAAGCATTGCTGCACTGATGGGGTATGCATTAGACGAAAAAAAAGAAGAAAAAGAAGAATAATACGCCCAGAAAAGAGGCGAAAAGGAGAAAAACGTAAAAAAACGTGAAAAAAAAGTAAGAGGAAGAGAAGGGAAAAAAAGGTGGAAATGGGTTTAAAAGTGATTTCGGCGGAGAAATATATATATATATATATATATATATATATATATATATATATATATGCGCACACACACACATAGATATAAACGTATTCTCCGTTGAGATATTGCAGCCGCTGCTGTGTCCAGGCCCAGGAGCCTTAGCACTGTGCTGTGATGTCACTCAATACCACTGACATCACTAGGTGTAAACAACATCTCTCCTTTGCTGTGTATGTGACTATGGAGCTGTTTGGTGATGTCGTCTATTACGGCCTTCATAGAAGCAACAGGAGATTGTTGCATCCATCTTGAACCCTCAGAACTACAGTGCTATGATGTCACTCACTTCCACAGGCCTTGCAGAGTGTAAACAACAACAACCCAGCTTTGTTGTGTATGTAACCATAGGGATTTGTGATGTCACCTAGAACCTTCACAGCAGCGACAGCTTTATGAGGAGCATCAGCACTGCTCTGCCTGAGCAGAACCATCACCGCCATAGGTTGTCAAATAACCCGGATTTAACCCACACAGGTAAGTCCAATGGGGTGCAGGCATGTCCTCTATGCTTACAGCTTCCCGTGGGTGTTGGTTTGATACCGTTTGGGGACAGCCAAGGAGGCATCTGCAGGCAACAAAGGTAGGTGTGTGCTTGTGTGTGTGTTTCCTATGCAGATCCTAAGCCCAGTGTCACATGCAAGTAGGAGGAGTAAGAAGGGTTCCTGGCAAATCCGGGTTATGGATTGCATTTAAAAAGGCCCCGTGGGAGTGCAATGGGCCCCTGTCTTGCTGCTTAGCAATAATGGTATGGGTTTAGGTTCTGCTGTGTGTACTGGTGGTTGACTGCCCCCCAGCCCAGAGTGTGCATGGAAAATTGTCTGGCAGCCTCCCTGACAGCAAGCAGTGATAGTGCCCATGAAGGGGACCTTGTTGGGCCCGCCCCTTTCACGGTTATCGCTTCTCGGCCTTTTGGCTAAGATCAAGTGTAGTATCTGTTCTTATCAGTTTAATATCTGATACGTCCCCTATCTGGGGACCATATATTAAATGGATTTTTGAGAACGGGGGCCGATTTCGAAGCTTGCTTCCGTCGCCCTATGCATTGACCCGATATGGCAGTATCTTCGGGTACAGTGCACCACCCCCTTACAGGGTTAAAAAGAAAGATTCCTACTTTCATTGCTACCTGCTTGCTGGCTAGCCAGCTAGCCAGCCCTGTGGGCCTTGCTGCTGCTGCAGCCAAAAAACAAAAGGTGGTGCTGCTGCTGCTGCTTCTGCTGCTTCTGCTTCTGCTTGTGTCTGGCCCCTGTTGGAGCGTCCAGGCACAGGACTTCTGCTGCTGCTGACTAAATGGCCTCCTTAATTGGATCATTTGAGTAGCCAGCACACCTGTGCAGGTAGGGCATGACATGATAGGCAGCTGCCTTGATAGCGGGTGGGTGCTGAATGTTCCTAATTGACAAAATAAGATTAATGCTTATGAAGAAATATAAAATCTCATCCCTTCCCCAATATCGCGCCACACCCCTACCCCTTAATTCCCTGGTTGAACTTGATGGACATATGTCTTTTTTCGACCGTACTAACTATGTAACTATGTAACATAACATGGGGGGGGGGGGTCTCCTGGCTGTTCACACAGGTGTGTCATTGCTGTACATTGACCATGCATTGCTTCTGTGGTATTGCAAAGGCAAAGACAAATGCTTCAAGCCATCCATTGCACTAATGGATTGGTCATCAGCTGGCTGTCTATGTCCCGCATCAATATAGACCAAAGTACAGAGGGTTAGGCTATGCTATTGTGCACCTACCTGATGCATCAGAAGGTGCGAGGCCCTTGCTAAATTCTGTGCACAGACTTTGAGATCTATGCTTTAGACTGTATTTAAACCTGCTCCAACATGGACTGACATTCTGGCCTACTTTCAGCCGATGCGACTTGTCTGTCGCTGAACAGTCGCTTTTTATGTATTCAGCACCTATGTATAATGTTGTAAAAATGCTCTAGAAGCTAAAGTCGCAGAAATGTCACACATATTTGGCCTGCAACTTTCTGTGCGACAAATTCAGACAGGAAAAATCAGTATAAATCCTTAGAAAATTATCCCCCAGTGTCTCCATCTGCTGGCGGTATTGAATAAGCATTGCTGCACTGATGGGGTATGCATTAGACGAAAAAAAAGAAGAAAAAGAAGAATAATACGCCCAGAAAAGAGGCGAAAAGGAGAAAAACGTAAAAAAACGTGAAAAAAAAGTAAGAGGAAGAGAAGGGAAAAAAAGGTGGAAATGGGTTTAAAAGTGATTTCGGCGGAGAAATATATATATATATATATATATATATATATATATGTATATATATATATATATATATATATATATATATGCGCACACACACACATAGATATAAACGTATTCTCCGTTGAGATATTGCAGCCGCTGCTGTGTCCAGGCCCAGGAGCCTTAGCACTGTGCTGTGATGTCACTCAATACCACTGACATCACTAGGTGTAAACAACATCTCTCCTTTGCTGTGTATGTGACTATGGAGCTGTTTGGTGATGTCGTCTATTACGGCCTTCATAGAAGCAACAGGAGATTGTTGCATCCATCTTGAACCCTCAGAACTACAGTGCTATGATGTCACTCACTTCCACAGGCCTTGCAGAGTGTAAACAACAACAACCCAGCTTTGTTGTGTATGTAACCATAGGGATTTGTGATGTCACCTAGAACCTTCACAGCAGCGACAGCTTTATGAGGAGCATCAGCACTGCTCTGCCTGAGCAGAACCATCACCGCCATAGGTTGTCAAATAACCCGGATTTAACCCACACAGGTAAGTCCAATGGGGTGCAGGCATGTCCTCTATGCTTACAGCTTCCCGTGGGTGTTGGTTTGATACCGTTTGGGGACAGCCAAGGAGGCATCTGCAGGCAACAAAGGTAGGTGTGTGCTTGTGTGTGTGTTTCCTATGCAGATCCTAAGCCCAGTGTCACATGCAAGTAGGAGGAGTAAGAAGGGTTCCTGGCAAATCCGGGTTATGGATTGCATTTAAAAAGGCCCCGTGGGAGTGCAATGGGCCCCTGTCTTGCTGCTTAGCAATAATGGTATGGGTTTAGGTTCTGCTGTGTGTACTGGTGGTTGACTGCCCCCCAGCCCAGAGTGTGCATGGAAAATTGTCTGGCAGCCTCCCTGACAGCAAGCAGTGATAGTGCCCATGAAGGGGACCTTGTTGGGCCCGCCCCTTTCACGGTTATCGCTTCTCGGCCTTTTGGCTAAGATCAAGTGTAGTATCTGTTCTTATCAGTTTAATATCTGATACGTCCCCTATCTGGGGACCATATATTAAATGGATTTTTGAGAACGGGGGCCGATTTCGAAGCTTGCTTCCGTCGCCCTATGCATTGACCCGATATGGCAGTATCTTCGGGTACAGTGCACCACCCCCTTACAGGGTTAAAAAGAAAGATTCCTACTTTCATTGCTACCTGCTTGCTGGCTAGCCAGCTAGCCAGCCCTGTGGGCCTTGCTGCTGCTGCAGCCAAAAAACAAAAGGTGGTGCTGCTGCTGCTTCTGCTGCTTCTGCTTCTGCTTGTGTCTGGCCCCTGTTGGAGCGTCCAGGCACAGGACTTCTGCTGCTGCTGACTAAATGGCCTCCTTAATTGGATCATTTGAGTAGCCAGCACACCTGTGCAGGTAGGGCATGACATGATAGGCAGCTGCCTTGATAGCGGGTGGGTGCTGAATGTTCCTAATTGACAAAATAAGATTAATGCTTATGAAGAAATATAAAATCTCATCCCTTCCCCAATATCGCGCCACACCCCTACCCCTTAATTCCCTGGTTGAACTTGATGGACATATGTCTTTTTTCGACCGTACTAACTATGTAACTATGTAACATAACATGGGGGGGGGGGTCTCCTGGCTGTTCACACAGGTGTGTCATTGCTGTACATTGACCATGCATTGCTTCTGTGGTATTGCAAAGGCAAAGACAAATGCTTCCAGCCATCCATTGCACTAATGGATTGGTCATCAGCTGGCTGTCTATGTCCCGCATCAATATAGACCAAAGTACAGAGGGTTAGGCTATGCTATTGTGCACCTACCTGATGCATCAGAAGGTGCGAGGCCCTTGCTAAATTCTGTGCACAGACTTTGAGATCTATGCTTTAGACTGTATCTAAACCTGCTCCAACATGGACTGACATTCTGGCCTACTTTCAGCCGATGCGACTTGTCTGTCGCTGAACAGTCGCTTTTTATGTATTCAGCACCTATGTATAATGTTGTAAAAATGCTCTAGAAGCTAAAGTCGCAGAAATGTCACACATATTTGGCCTGCAACTTTCTGTGCGACAAATTCAGACAGGAAAAATCAGTATAAATCCTTAGAAAATTATCCCCCAGTGTCTCCATCTGCTGGCGGTATTGAATAAGCATTGCTGCACTGATGGGGTATGCATTAGACGAAAAAAAAGAAGAAAAAGAAGAATAATACGCCCAGAAAAGAGGCGAAAAGGAGAAAAACGTAAAAAAACGTGAAAAAAAAGTAAGAGGAAGAGAAGGGAAAAAAAGGTGGAAATGGGTTTAAAAGTGATTTCGGCGGAGAAATATATATATATATATATATATATATATATATATATATGCGCACACACACACATAGATATAAACGTATTCTCCGTTGAGATATTGCAGCCGCTGCTGTGTCCAGGCCCAGGAGCCTTAGCACTGTGCTGTGATGTCACTCAATACCACTGACATCACTAGGTGTAAACAACATCTCTCCTTTGCTGTGTATGTGACTATGGAGCTGTTTGGTGATGTCGTCTATTACGGCCTTCATAGAAGCAACAGGAGATTGTTGCATCCATCTTGAACCCTCAGAACTACAGTGCTATGATGTCACTCACTTCCACAGGCCTTGCAGAGTGTAAACAACAACAACCCAGCTTTGTTGTGTATGTAACCATAGGGATTTGTGATGTCACCTAGAACCTTCACAGCAGCGACAGCTTTATGAGGAGCATCAGCACTGCTCTGCCTGAGCAGAACCATCACCGCCATAGGTTGTCAAATAACCCGGATTTAACCCACACAGGTAAGTCCAATGGGGTGCAGGCATGTCCTCTATGCTTACAGCTTCCCGTGGGTGTTGGTTTGATACCGTTTGGGGACAGCCAAGGAGGCATCTGCAGGCAACAAAGGTAGGTGTGTGCTTGTGTGTGTGTTTCCTATGCAGATCCTAAGCCCAGTGTCACATGCAAGTAGGAGGAGTAAGAAGGGTTCCTGGCAAATCCGGGTTATGGATTGCATTTAAAAAGGCCCCGTGGGAGTGCAATGGGCCCCTGTCTTGCTGCTTAGCAATAATGGTATGGGTTTAGGTTCTGCTGTGTGTACTGGTGGTTGACTGCCCCCCAGCCCAGAGTGTGCATGGAAAATTGTCTGGCAGCCTCCCTGACAGCAAGCAGTGATAGTGCCCATGAAGGGGACCTTGTTGGGCCCGCCCCTTTCACGGTTATCGCTTCTCGGCCTTTTGGCTAAGATCAAGTGTAGTATCTGCATTTGGTCTGGTCGGAAGGTGTCTGTGGTACCCTGCTTCTCGGCCTTGGGGGATTGTCTCTCCTTACGGAGGGACTTCACCCCCTTGCTGCTATTGGGGAGCGGGCTTATTCCACAGACAACGGGTTGCGATCCCCCTGTCTCTGGGACCTTGTGTCTCAGAAGGCATTTTCGGTACGTTGAGCGTTACCTGTAGCTTCGGAAGCACCTAGGGTACCCCCGACCTCTGCCTTGGGTAAGGGTTCCGCTTTTATAGCGGGATTCCGAGCCCCTGCTGCTATTGGGGAAGGGGCTTAGTCCCTGGGTGTGGAAGATGCCGTTCTCCTGGGCTTTCCCCTCTGGGGAAATGTCGATGCGAAATACCATCCGCATAGAGGTGTCGGAGAGCCATCGTCAGTTGAAGAACCTCCGCTTCATTGCGGAGGTGATTCTTCTTGACTACTTCCGCCTCAATAGGGAGGACATCCTGTGTCTAAATGACCAGGAAAGCCGTGGCCTGTATACCGTCACCTTCACGGCCACGGCGTGTTGCGATAACATCTATGCAACCTTGTCTGGTGCGGACCAGAGGGACGATCGACTCGACGGTCTTTCGTTCCAGTTCCTCTATGGTGAGGAACATATACCGTTGGTGGTGGCTATGCACAGCCCTCATGTGACCACGGAGGATATAGCCACTTTTCTTCGGCGATACTGCGAAGAGGTGCGATTCGCAAACAAAATCTTGAACTCCGTGCGGTTCTGGAACGGCAAGAGGAAGTTCTGGGTCAAGCTCCGTAAGGATCCCGGTGGTATTGGGGGTCTTTGCCATCCGCCCCCAAATTTTGCCATCGGGAGAGTTCGGGGCTTCCTGTTCTATCCTCAAATGCCTATGTATTGCCGAAATTGCTTGAGGTTTGGCCACACCCAGGAGACCTGCGGCGCGGAGCGTGTGATTCGCTGCAATAGGTGTGGCCAAGAAGGTCACATAGCCTCAAGATGTAGCCACACGATAAGGTGCAACCTCTGCGGAGAGGAAAATCACGATTTTAATTCCTGTCCCCATAAAGCAAAAACTACGATGGGTGGGTCAAGGCTGGGCCCACCCAAAGAGGGGACAGGACAAAAGACATCCTTTTTTAAGATGCCCAAACCCCAGATGGCAGGTACTGATGGGTCCAGGCCCAAGACCTCTGGTGCTCCATCGGGGGGCCCACCGGTGGTAGTGCTAGGGGGAGGCCATGGGGATTCCACGAAGCCCGGGCGGGTGATCGAGTTTACTGCCCGGGAAATTGAAAGACGTCGATCGACTTCCTACCTGGCTCAAGAGCCCGCCGAAACTTCTGAAGGGGGCTCACCTGTGGCGGGTGGCAGCCGACGGGCCTCGGTGGGGGCAGAGGTGGACCCAAAATTGCAGCATAAGCCAGGTACTGGCTTGGCCCAGGGTCGCCCTGCTCCGGACGACGAGGCCCCGGTGAAAGCCCGCCGGAAGGGGAGCCAGGTGGCCAGGTCTGAGCCCGGTCCTGTTACTCCGCCTATACAGGACAGGGCCAAGAAGACAAGTGGCGCCAAACCAGGGTTTGCTGCCCCGCCAGCAGTGGACCCGGTGGGTAAAACTGGCCATCGTCGATCGATGGGGAAGTTGGAGCAACAGTCCTCAGCAACGCTTGCTGGGGAACAAGCGATGAAAACTTCCCAGGGTAGCGGCAAAGGTTCCGGAAAAGAGGCCTCACAGGCCCCTGTGCAGCAGTTCCAGTCGTCAAAAGATGAAAGAAGACGCAGATCCATCAGCCGGGGGCCAGAGATTGCATCGAGTGAGAGCAACACAGAGGATATGGACAGCAGTGTGACATTTAAAAGACAAAGAGAAGAAGAAGAGGAAGACATTCAAAGGAAAGCGGCGTGCCGCAGTTCGGACGAGAGCGAGCTCAGGGTCGGGGCATCATCGATCTCAAGCTCCGACCCTCAGAACATCAAGGAGCTGATGACCCCGCAGGCGGGGGATGACGGTACGCAGCTTATTATTGACTTTGATTCTCCAAGCACGGACTCTCCATAAACTATGCCTATCCCTGTAAAAATTGCCTCACTCAATGTGAGGTCCTTAAAGAGCCCTGATCGCAGGGCTGCTTTATTTTCTTATCTAGAGACATGTGACTTTGACCTTTGCCTGCTACAAGAATGTGGAATCCCTAGTAAAATGGACTATAAAGACTTAAAAGAAGACTGGAAGCTGGGCCCATCCATATGGTCCGGTGCAAATGACTGTCGTTCTGTGGGTGTTGGGCTGCTCTGCCGAGGCCAGTCCTTTTCTATTCATACAGTAACTGAGATTGTGCCTGGCAGAGCTCTTTTAATTCATCTATATTTTAATGGACTTTTAATTCGTGTTTTAAATGTGTATGCCCCTCCTGATAAACAGGAGCGGGCAGAACTATTTGAAATTTTACCACTGTTTTGTGTTGGGTCTTCCCCCCTGCTGGTGGGAGGTGATTTTAACTGCATACGTGATGGGGAACACCGGCAGGGTGGGGATATTAATCGTAAAGACCGCACTTCTTACCTGCTTAAAAATTTTATTGATGATTTTAATTTGAAAGATTGCTGGAAGGATCTCTTGCCGGAGGACCCGGGCGCCACATGGTCCAATGGAAGAGTGAGCTCCAGAATCGATTTTATTTTTTCCTCTAGAGCTTTTAAACCCCTGAAATGCACGCTCGAGCAGAATATCTTCTCTGATCATAAGCTCCTCTTGGTGGGCCTGGAGCTAGAGGGGGAGCAAAAAGCAAAAAGGGGCCTCTGGAGATTAAACACCACACTCCTAGAGGACCCTGAGATAAAAGAGGAGTTTGTGCGGACCTACCAATGCTGGCAATCACAAAGAAAACCCCACGAGCCTATGCTGCACTGGTGGGAGGGCACCAAATCTAAAATCAGATATTTTTTTATCAAAGCAGGTAAGAAGAAGGCAAAAATGGAAAAACAGTGGTTTTATGTTCTTAACATGCGTTTAAATGTACTTTTTAAATTGAAAGAAGCTGGTATGGATGTAGAAAATGATATTTTAAACCTTAAAACTGAAATAAAACATGCCATAGAAAAGAAAGGGAAACAAATCATTTTTAACTCACATGTGCAGCACCTGGAGGAGGGCGAGAAATGTTCCCGTTTCTTTTTTAAAAAAGTGATGAATAGGAGGGATATCATCCAAAACCTTGAGGGTGAATCCACTCCAAAAGGCATGTTAGATGCAGTTTTTAACTTCTACCAGCTTCTTTTTAATAAGAAAGATCTTAATCCATCCTTTTTAGAACATGTTCTTAATTCCCTTGATTTTAAGCTAGATGTTTTAGACCAGGAGGTTTTATCCCGTGATCTTAACTTAGATGAACTTTTATTTGTTTTTAAAAGTTTTTCTAGTGGGAAGGCCCCTGGGGAAGATGGTTTACCCATCGAATTTTATTTAGCTTTTTGGGATATTTTAAAGGATGATATGGTTTTATTGTATAAAGAAACTTTTATTGTTAATGAACTTCCCCCTTCCTGGAGGAGGGGGATTGTATCATTACTTTTTAAAAAGGGTGAAAAGGATATGCTAAAAAATTGGCGCCCCATCACACTTTTAAATGTCGATTATAAAGTTTTAGCCAAGTTATTAGCTGTCCGTTTTAAACCTTTTATTCATAAATTAATTCACCCAAATCAGGTTTGTGGGGTACCTGGAAGGTCTATAGCTGAATCCCTAAATATTTTAAGAGATGTTTTATGGTATTTTAAGGATAGAAATCAAACTGTAGCAATTTTATCCTTAGACTTTGAAAAAGCCTTTGATAGGGTCTCCCATGAATACCTGTTTTTAGTTCTTAAAAAGATGGCAGTGCCTGAAACGATTTTAAGCCGAATCATGCTTTTATACCGATCCTGTTTTAGTCAAGTCTCTGTTAATGGCTTTTTAACCAGCGGTGTTCCTCTTTTATCAGGTGTCAAACAGGGCTGCCCCCTGTCCCCACTCCTTTTTATTTGCGCAATCGAACCACTGATGGCCCTCCTCAGAAAAGACCGGGTAGTAAGAGGCGTACCGATACCTGGTGGAGGAGGGACCCATCTAAAGGTGTTGGGGTACATGGATGATGTCACCATACTGTGCCCGGACTCTCCATCCATGAGGGGGGCATTGAGGAACACCAGCTATTTCTGCGAGGTCTCTGGTTTTAAGCTAAACACAGATAAATGTGACTGTTTTTATATTGGCTCCTGGGATTCATCCATCACCCCAGGAGTTACAATGCAACAGGATCAAATTAAAGTTTTAGGTATTGTTTTTAACCAGGTCAATGATGGGAGCCCTAACTGGGATTCAGCTATAGCTAAGATGGAGAAGAAGATTTTAATGTGGAATCTTAGAAACCATACCATGGATGGGAAGATTTTAATAATAAAGATGGTTTTACTCCCTATTATGCTATACATTGCCATGGTATTTCCTCCATCTATTTTATACATTAAAAAAGTAACTAGAATTGTTTTTACTTTTTTATGGGGTTCAAAAATGGAGAAATTAAAGCGTGATTTTATGTACAAAAGTAAAGATAATGGCGGGAAAGATGTTCCCAACCTTTTTACTTTCTTTTACATAAAGTATTTCTGTTTCTGTTTTAAAATTATTAAATCCGATGGCATTTTTAGCTGCTTTTTAAGGTACGCTGCGGGCATGGTTTTTAAAAGATGGTTGCGCATCCCTCTGAACGCTCCGGTGCTTCTGTGTCCCCCAAAACATTATGTGGTGTTGGAAAAGACAGTCAGGCTCCTAGGTCTCCAAGATTTGGAGCCTGACATACTGGGGGACCAGAGAAAGGTATCAAAGGTCCTCAGGCGGAGTGAGGTTACCCTGGCAGTGTCCAATTTCACACAGGCAAGATCCAAAAAGGTATGGCGGAACGTGTACGGGAAGTTTCTGGCGAATGTACACAGGGATCTTGCCTGGGCAATCGTCCACCAGTGCCTCCCTACTCGTGAGTTCCAGCACAGGCGAGGACTGGTGGCGAGAGCCAAGTGCCCGAGAGATGGCTGCGGAGTGGACGAAACGGTGCTGCACATATTTTGGAACTGCCCTTTTGCACGGGAGCTTTGGAGGAAGGTAGGCCCACTTTTGAAGTGGGCCTGCGGCCTAAAAGATTTTAATCACGAATGTGTCTTTTACAGTCTTTTTAACTGCCCCAATTTTAAACAGCAGATGATCTGCTGGATGATTATTAATTGTTTTAAAAATGCCATCTGGAAAGTTAGGAACATCTTACTTTTTAAACATGATTTTATTGATGTTAAAAACTGTATAAAGCTGGCCCTGAGTGAGATGTACATCTATTACCTAAGAGACAAGAAACAGTTGGGGGCCAGCGAGGCAGCATCCATGTGGTGTCTGCCTCTATGGAACGAAATAACAATATAATCAGTTTTTATGACATTTATATAATGTTTTATCCTGCCATTTTTATTTTTTCTCCTTTTATTACTGGTTTTATTATTTGTATTTTAAAACTTTTGTGAACCTTTTATTATTTTGCATTTTAAATTTTGTATGGTTTCTTATTTATTCAATAAAATTTTGTTTGTTGAAACCTTATCTGTTCTTATCAGTTTAATATCTGATACGTCCCCTATCTGGGGACCATATATTAAATGGATTTTTGAGAACGGGGGCCGATTTCGAAGCTTGCTTCCGTCGCCCTATGCATTGACCCGATATGGCAGTATCTTCGGGTACAGTGCACCACCCCCTTACAGGGTTAAAAAGAAAGATTCCTACTTTCATTGCTACCTGCTTGCTGGCTAGCCAGCTAGCCAGCCCTGTGGGCCTTGCTGCTGCTGCAGCCAAAAAACAAAAGGTGGTGCTGCTGCTGCTTCTGCTGCTTCTGCTTCTGCTTGTGTCTGGCCCCTGTTGGAGCGTCCAGGCACAGGACTTCTGCTGCTGCTGACTAAATGGCCTCCTTAATTGGATCATTTGAGTAGCCAGCACACCTGTGCAGGTAGGGCATGACATGATAGGCAGCTGCCTTGATAGCGGGTGGGTGCTGAATGTTCCTAATTGACAAAATAAGATTAATGCTTATGAAGAAATATAAAATCTCATCCCTTCCCCAATATCGCGCCACACCCCTACCCCTTAATTCCCTGGTTGAACTTGATGGACATATGTCTTTTTTCGACCGTACTAACTATGTAACTATGTAACATAACATGGGGGGGGGGGTCTCCTGGCTGTTCACACAGGTGTGTCATTGCTGTACATTGACCATGCATTGCTTCTGTGGTATTGCAAAGGCAAAGACAAATGCTTCCAGCCATCCATTGCACTAATGGATTGGTCATCAGCTGGCTGTCTATGTCCCGCATCAATATAGACCAAAGTACAGAGGGTTAGGCTATGCTATTGTGCACCTACCTGATGCATCAGAAGGTGCGAGGCCCTTGCTAAATTCTGTGCACAGACTTTGAGATCTATGCTTTAGACTGTATCTAAACCTGCTCCAACATGGACTGACATTCTGGCCTACTTTCAGCCGATGCGACTTGTCTGTCGCTGAACAGTCGCTTTTTATGTATTCAGCACCTATGTATAATGTTGTAAAAATGCTCTAGAAGCTAAAGTCGCAGAAATGTCACACATATTTGGCCTGCAACTTTCTGTGCGACAAATTCAGACAGGAAAAATCAGTATAAATCCTTAGAAAATTATCCCCCAGTGTCTCCATCTGCTGGCGGTATTGAATAAGCATTGCTGCAAAGAAAACCCCACGAGCCTATGCTGCACTGGTGGGAGGGCACCAAATCTAAAATCAGATATTTTTTTATCAAAGCAGGTAAGAAGAAGGCAAAAATGGAAAAACAGTGGTTTTATGTTCTTAACATGCGTTTAAATGTACTTTTTAAATTGAAAGAAGCTGGTATGGATGTAGAAAATGATATTTTAAACCTTAAAACTGAAATAAAACATGCCATAGAAAAGAAAGGGAAACAAATCATTTTTAACTCACATGTGCAGCACCTGGAGGAGGGCGAGAAATGTTCCCGTTTCTTTTTTAAAAAAGTGATGAATAGGAGGGATATCATCCAAAACCTTGAGGGTGAATCCACTCCAAAAGGCATGTTAGATGCAGTTTTTAACTTCTACCAGCTTCTTTTTAATAAGAAAGATCTTAATCCATCCTTTTTAGAACATGTTCTTAATTCCCTTGATTTTAAGCTAGATGTTTTAGACCAGGAGGTTTTATCCCGTGATCTTAACTTAGATGAACTTTTATTTGTTTTTAAAAGTTTTTCTAGTGGGAAGGCCCCTGGGGAAGATGGTTTACCCATCGAATTTTATTTAGCTTTTTGGGATATTTTAAAGGATGATATGGTTTTATTGTATAAAGAAACTTTTATTGTTAATGAACTTCCCCCTTCCTGGAGGAGGGGGATTGTATCATTACTTTTTAAAAAGGGTGAAAAGGATATGCTAAAAAATTGGCGCCCCATCACACTTTTAAATGTCGATTATAAAGTTTTAGCCAAGTTATTAGCTGTCCGTTTTAAACCTTTTATTCATAAATTAATTCACCCAAATCAGGTTTGTGGGGTACCTGGAAGGTCTATAGCTGAATCCCTAAATATTTTAAGAGATGTTTTATGGTATTTTAAGGATAGAAATCAAACTGTAGCAATTTTATCCTTAGACTTTGAAAAAGCCTTTGATAGGGTCTCCCATGAATACCTGTTTTTAGTTCTTAAAAAGATGGCAGTGCCTGAAACGATTTTAAGCCGAATCATGCTTTTATACCGATCCTGTTTTAGTCAAGTCTCTGTTAATGGCTTTTTAACCAGCGGTGTTCCTCTTTTATCAGGTGTCAAACAGGGCTGCCCCCTGTCCCCACTCCTTTTTATTTGCGCAATCGAACCACTGATGGCCCTCCTCAGAAAAGACTGGGTAGTAAGAGGCGTACCGATACCTGGTGGAGGAGGGACCCATCTAAAGGTGTTGGGGTACATGGATGATGTCACCATACTGTGCCCGGACTCTCCATCCATGAGGGGGGCATTGAGGAACACCAGCTATTTCTGCGAGGTCTCTGGTTTTAAGCTAAACACAGATAAATGTGACTGTTTTTATATTGGCTCCTGGGATTCATCCATCACCCCAGGAGTTACAATGCAACAGGATCAAATTAAAGTTTTAGGTATTGTTTTTAACCAGGTCAATGATGGGAGCCCTAACTGGGATTCAGCTATAGCTAAGATGGAGAAGAAGATTTTAATGTGGAATCTTAGAAACCTTACCATGGAGGGGAAGATTTTAATAATAAAGATGGTTTTACTCCCTATTATGCTATACATTGCCATGGTATTTCCTCCATCTATTTTATACATTAAAAAAGTAACTAGAATTGTTTTTACTTTTTTATGGGGTTCAAAAATGGAGAAATTAAAGCGTGATTTTATGTACAAAAGTAAAGATAATGGCGGGAAAGAAATACTTTATGTAACAGAAATACTTTATGTAAAAAGAAGAATAATACGCCCAGAAAAGAGGCGAAAAGGAGAAAAACGTAAAAAAACGTGAAAAAAAAGTAAGAGGAAGAGAAGGGAAAAAAAGGTGGAAATGGGTTTAAAAGTGATTTCGGCGGAGAAATATATATATATATATATATATATATATATATATATATATATATATGCGCACACACACACATAGATATAAACGTATTCTCCGTTGAGATATTGCAGCCGCTGCTGTGTCCAGGCCCAGGAGCCTTAGCACTGTGCTGTGATGTCACTCAATACCACTGACATCACTAGGTGTAAACAACATCTCTCCTTTGCTGTGTATGTGACTATGGAGCTGTTTGGTGATGTCGTCTATTACGGCCTTCATAGAAGCAACAGGAGATTGTTGCATCCATCTTGAACCCTCAGAACTACAGTGCTATGATGTCACTCACTTCCACAGGCCTTGCAGAGTGTAAACAACAACAACCCAGCTTTGTTGTGTATGTAACCATAGGGATTTGTGATGTCACCTAGAACCTTCACAGCAGCGACAGCTTTATGAGGAGCATCAGCACTGCTCTGCCTGAGCAGAACCATCACCGCCATAGGTTGTCAAATAACCCGGATTTAACCCACACAGGTAAGTCCAATGGGGTGCAGGCATGTCCTCTATGCTTACAGCTTCCCGTGGGTGTTGGTTTGATACCGTTTGGGGACAGCCAAGGAGGCATCTGCAGGCAACAAAGGTAGGTGTGTGCTTGTGTGTGTGTTTCCTATGCAGATCCTAAGCCCAGTGTCACATGCAAGTAGGAGGAGTAAGAAGGGTTCCTGGCAAATCCGGGTTATGGATTGCATTTAAAAAGGCCCCGTGGGAGTGCAATGGGCCCCTGTCTTGCTGCTTAGCAATAATGGTATGGGTTTAGGTTCTGCTGTGTGTACTGGTGGTTGACTGCCCCCCAGCCCAGAGTGTGCATGGAAAATTGTCTGGCAGCCTCCCTGACAGCAAGCAGTGATAGTGCCCATGAAGGGGACCTTGTTGGGCCCGCCCCTTTCACGGTTATCGCTTCTCGGCCTTTTGGCTAAGATCAAGTGTAGTATCTGTTCTTATCAGTTTAATATCTGATACGTCCCCTATCTGGGGACCATATATTAAATGGATTTTTGAGAACGGGGGCCGATTTCGAAGCTTGCTTCCGTCGCCCTATGCATTGACCCGATATGGCAGTATCTTCGGGTACAGTGCACCACCCCCTTACAGGGTTAAAAAGAAAGATTCCTACTTTCATTGCTACCTGCTTGCTGGCTAGCCAGCTAGCCAGCCCTGTGGGCCTTGCTGCTGCTGCAGCCAAAAAACAAAAGGTGGTGCTGCTGCTGCTGCTTCTGCTGCTTCTGCTTCTGCTTGTGTCTGGCCCCTGTTGGAGCGTCCAGGCACAGGACTTCTGCTGCTGCTGACTAAATGGCCTCCTTAATTGGATCATTTGAGTAGCCAGCACACCTGTGCAGGTAGGGCATGACATGATAGGCAGCTGCCTTGATAGCGGGTGGGTGCTGAATGTTCCTAATTGACAAAATAAGATTAATGCTTATGAAGAAATATAAAATCTCATCCCTTCCCCAATATCGCGCCACACCCCTACCCCTTAATTCCCTGGTTGAACTTGATGGACATATGTCTTTTTTCGACCGTACTAACTATGTAACTATGTAACATAACATGGGGGGGGGGGTCTCCTGGCTGTTCACACAGGTGTGTCATTGCTGTACATTGACCATGCATTGCTTCTGTGGTATTGCAAAGGCAAAGACAAATGCTTCCAGCCATCCATTGCACTAATGGATTGGTCATCAGCTGGCTGTCTATGTCCCGCATCAATATAGACCAAAGTACAGAGGGTTAGGCTATGCTATTGTGCACCTACCTGATGCATCAGAAGGTGCGAGGCCCTTGCTAAATTCTGTGCACAGACTTTGAGATCTATGCTTTAGACTGTATCTAAACCTGCTCCAACATGGACTGACATTCTGGCCTACTTTCAGCCGATGCGACTTGTCTGTCGCTGAACAGTCGCTTTTTATGTATTCAGCACCTATGTATAATGTTGTAAAAATGCTCTAGAAGCTAAAGTCGCAGAAATGTCACACATATTTGGCCTGCAACTTTCTGTGTGACAAATTCAGACAGGAAAAATCAGTATAAATCCTTAGAAAATTATCCCCCAGTGTCTCCATCTGCTGGCGGTATTGAATAAGCATTGCTGCACTGATGGGGTATGCATTAGACGAAAAAAAAGAAGAAAAAGAAGAATAATACGCCCAGAAAAGAGGCGAAAAGGAGAAAAACGTAAAAAAACGTGAAAAAAAAGTAAGAGGAAGAGAAGGGAAAAAAAGGTGGAAATGGGTTTAAAAGTGATTTCGGCGGAGAAATATATATATATATATATATATATATATATATGCGCACACACACACATAGATATAAACGTATTCTCCGTTGAGATATTGCAGCCGCTGCTGTGTCCAGGCCCAGGAGCCTTAGCACTGTGCTGTGATGTCACTCAATACCACTGACATCACTAGGTGTAAACAACATCTCTCCTTTGCTGTGTATGTGACTATGGAGCTGTTTGGTGATGTCGTCTATTACGGCCTTCATAGAAGCAACAGGAGATTGTTGCATCCATCTTGAACCCTCAGAACTACAGTGCTATGATGTCACTCACTTCCACAGGCCTTGCAGAGTGTAAACAACAACAACCCAGCTTTGTTGTGTATGTAACCATAGGGATTTGTGATGTCACCTAGAACCTTCACAGCAGCGACAGCTTTATGAGGAGCATCAGCACTGCTCTGCCTGAGCAGAACCATCACCGCCATAGGTTGTCAAATAACCCGGATTTAACCCACACAGGTAAGTCCAATGGGGTGCAGGCATGTCCTCTATGCTTACAGCTTCCCGTGGGTGTTGGTTTGATACCGTTTGGGGACAGCCAAGGAGGCATCTGCAGGCAACAAAGGTAGGTGTGTGCTTGTGTGTGTGTTTCCTATGCAGATCCTAAGCCCAGTGTCACATGCAAGTAGGAGGAGTAAGAAGGGTTCCTGGCAAATCCGGGTTATGGATTGCATTTAAAAAGGCCCCGTGGGAGTGCAATGGGCCCCTGTCTTGCTGCTTAGCAATAATGGTATGGGTTTAGGTTCTGCTGTGTGTACTGGTGGTTGACTGCCCCCCAGCCCAGAGTGTGCATGGAAAATTGTCTGGCAGCCTCCCTGACAGCAAGCAGTGATAGTGCCCATGAAGGGGACCTTGTTGGGCCCGCCCCTTTCACGGTTATCGCTTCTCGGCCTTTTGGCTAAGATCAAGTGTAGTATCTGTTCTTATCAGTTTAATATCTGATACGTCCCCTATCTGGGGACCATATATTAAATGGATTTTTGAGAACGGGGGCCGATTTCGAAGCTTGCTTCCGTCGCCCTATGCATTGACCCGATATGGCAGTATCTTCGGGTACAGTGCACCACCCCCTTACAGGGTTAAAAAGAAAGATTCCTACTTTCATTGCTACCTGCTTGCTGGCTACCCAGCTAGCCAGCCCTGTGGGCCTTGCTGCTGCTGCAGCCAAAAAACAAAAGGTGGTGCTGCTGCTGCTTCTGCTGCTTCTGCTTCTGCTTGTGTCTGGCCCCTGTTGGAGCGTCCAGGCACAGGACTTCTGCTGCTGCTGACTAAATGGCCTCCTTAATTGGATCATTTGAGTAGCCAGCACACCTGTGCAGGTAGGGCATGACATGATAGGCAGCTGCCTTGATAGCGGGTGGGTGCTGAATGTTCCTAATTGACAAAATAAGATTAATGCTTATGAAGAAATATAAAATCTCATCCCTTCCCCAATATCGCGCCACACCCCTACCCCTTAATTCCCTGGTTGAACTTGATGGACATATGTCTTTTTTCGACCGTACTAACTATGTAACTATGTAACATAACATGGGGGGGGGGGTCTCCTGGCTGTTCACACAGGTGTGTCATTGCTGTACATTGACCATGCATTGCTTCTGTGGTATTGCAAAGGCAAAGACAAATGCTTCCAGCCATCCATTGCACTAATGGATTGGTCATCAGCTGGCTGTCTATGTCCCGCATCAATATAGACCAAAGTACAGAGGGTTAGGCTATGCTATTGTGCACCTACCTGATGCATCAGAAGGTGCGAGGCCCTTGCTAAATTCTGTGCACAGACTTTGAGATCTATGCTTTAGACTGTATCTAAACCTGCTCCAACATGGACTGACATTCTGGCCTACTTTCAGCCGATGCGACTTGTCTGTCGCTGAACAGTCGCTTTTTATGTATTCAGCACCTATGTATAATGTTGTAAAAATGCTCTAGAAGCTAAAGTCGCAGAAATGTCACACATATTTGGCCTGCAACTTTCTGTGCGACAAATTCAGACAGGAAAAATCAGTATAAATCCTTAGAAAATTATCCCCCAGTGTCTCCATCTGCTGGCGGTATTGAATAAGCATTGCTGCACTGATGGGGTATGCATTAGACGAAAAAAAAGAAGAAAAAGAAGAATAATACGCCCAGAAAAGAGGCGAAAAGGAGAAAAACGTAAAAAAACGTGAAAAAAAAGTAAGAGGAAGAGAAGGGAAAAAAAGGTGGAAATGGGTTTAAAAGTGATTTCGGCGGAGAAATATATATATATATATATATATATATATATATATATATATATATATATATGCGCACACACACACATAGATATAAACGTATTCTCCGTTGAGATATTGCAGCCGCTGCTGTGTCCAGGCCCAGGAGCCTTAGCACTGTGCTGTGATGTCACTCAATACCACTGACATCACTAGGTGTAAACAACATCTCTCCTTTGCTGTGTATGTGACTATGGAGCTGTTTGGTGATGTCGTCTATTACGGCCTTCATAGAAGCAACAGGAGATTGTTGCATCCATCTTGAACCCTCAGAACTACAGTGCTATGATGTCACTCACTTCCACAGGCCTTGCAGAGTGTAAACAACAACAACCCAGCTTTGTTGTGTATGTAACCATAGGGATTTGTGATGTCACCTAGAACCTTCACAGCAGCGACAGCTTTATGAGGAGCATCAGCACTGCTCTGCCTGAGCAGAACCATCACCGCCATAGGTTGTCAAATAACCCGGATTTAACCCACACAGGTAAGTCCAATGGGGTGCAGGCATGTCCTCTATGCTTACAGCTTCCCGTGGGTGTTGGTTTGATACCGTTTGGGGACAGCCAAGGAGGCATCTGCAGGCAACAAAGGTAGGTGTGTGCTTGTGTGTGTGTTTCCTATGCAGATCCTAAGCCCAGTGTCACATGCAAGTAGGAGGAGTAAGAAGGGTTCCTGGCAAATCCGGGTTATGGATTGCATTTAAAAAGGCCCCGTGGGAGTGCAATGGGCCCCTGTCTTGCTGCTTAGCAATAATGGTATGGGTTTAGGTTCTGCTGTGTGTACTGGTGGTTGACTGCCCCCCAGCCCAGAGTGTGCATGGAAAATTGTCTGGCAGCCTCCCTGACAGCAAGCAGTGATAGTGCCCATGAAGGGGACCTTGTTGGGCCCGCCCCTTTCACGGTTATCGCTTCTCGGCCTTTTGGCTAAGATCAAGTGTAGTATCTGTTCTTATCAGTTTAATATCTGATACGTCCCCTATCTGGGGACCATATATTAAATGGATTTTTGAGAACGGGGGCCGATTTCGAAGCTTGCTTCCGTCGCCCTATGCATTGACCCGATATGGCAGTATCTTCGGGTACAGTGCACCACCCCCTTACAGGGTTAAAAAGAAAGATTCCTACTTTCATTGCTACCTGCTTGCTGGCTAGCCAGCTAGCCAGCCCTGTGGGCCTTGCTGCTGCTGCAGCCAAAAAACAAAAGGTGGTGCTGCTGCTGCTTCTGCTGCTTCTGCTTCTGCTTGTGTCTGGCCCCTGTTGGAGCGTCCAGGCACAGGACTTCTGCTGCTGCTGACTAAATGGCCTCCTTAATTGGATCATTTGAGTAGCCAGCACACCTGTGCAGGTAGGGCATGACATGATAGGCAGCTGCCTTGATAGCGGGTGGGTGCTGAATGTTCCTAATTGACAAAATAAGATTAATGCTTATGAAGAAATATAAAATCTCATCCCTTCCCCAATATCGCGCCACACCCCTACCCCTTAATTCCCTGGTTGAACTTGATGGACATATGTCTTTTTTCGACCGTACTAACTATGTAACTATGTAACATAACATGGGGGGGGGGTCTCCTGGCTGTTCACACAGGTGTGTCATTGCTGTACATTGACCATGCATTGCTTCTGTGGTATTGCAAAGGCAAAGACAAATGCTTCCAGCCATCCATTGCACTAATGGATTGGTCATCAGCTGGCTGTCTATGTCCCGCATCAATATAGACCAAAGTACAGAGGGTTAGGCTATGCTATTGTGCACCTACCTGATGCATCAGAAGGTGCGAGGCCCTTGCTAAATTCTGTGCACAGACTTTGAGATCTATGCTTTAGACTGTATCTAAACCTGCTCCAACATGGACTGACATTCTGGCCTACTTTCAGCCGATGCGACTTGTCTGTCGCTGAACAGTCGCTTTTTATGTATTCAGCACCTATGTATAATGTTGTAAAAATGCTCTAGAAGCTAAAGTCGCAGAAATGTCACACATATTTGGCCTGCAACTTTCTGTGCGACAAATTCAGACAGGAAAAATCAGTATAAATCCTTAGAAAATTATCCCCCAGTGTCTCCATCTGCTGGCGGTATTGAATAAGCATTGCTGCACTGATGGGGTATGCATTAGACGAAAAAAAAGAAGAAAAAGAAGAATAATACGCCCAGAAAAGAGGCGAAAAGGAGAAAAACGTAAAAAAACGTGAAAAAAAAGTAAGAGGAAGAGAAGGGAAAAAAAGGTGGAAATGGGTTTAAAAGTGATTTCGGCGGAGAAATATATATATATATATATATATATATATATATATATATATGCGCACACACACACATAGATATAAACGTATTCTCCGTTGAGATATTGCAGCCGCTGCTGTGTCCAGGCCCAGGAGCCTTAGCACTGTGCTGTGATGTCACTCAATACCACTGACATCACTAGGTGTAAACAACATCTCTCCTTTGCTGTGTATGTGACTATGGAGCTGTTTGGTGATGTCGTCTATTACGGCCTTCATAGAAGCAACAGGAGATTGTTGCATCCATCTTGAACCCTCAGAACTACAGTGCTATGATGTCACTCACTTCCACAGGCCTTGCAGAGTGTAAACAACAACAACCCAGCTTTGTTGTGTATGTAACCATAGGGATTTGTGATGTCACCTAGAACCTTCACAGCAGCGACAGCTTTATGAGGAGCATCAGCACTGCTCTGCCTGAGCAGAACCATCACCGCCATAGGTTGTCAAATAACCCGGATTTAACCCACACAGGTAAGTCCAATGGGGTGCAGGCATGTCCTCTATGCTTACAGCTTCCCGTGGGTGTTGGTTTGATACCGTTTGGGGACAGCCAAGGAGGCATCTGCAGGCAACAAAGGTAGGTGTGTGCTTGTGTGTGTGTTTCCTATGCAGATCCTAAGCCCAGTGTCACATGCAAGTAGGAGGAGTAAGAAGGGTTCCTGGCAAATCCGGGTTATGGATTGCATTTAAAAAGGCCCCGTGGGAGTGCAATGGGCCCCTGTCTTGCTGCTTAGCAATAATGGTATGGGTTTAGGTTCTGCTGTGTGTACTGGTGGTTGACTGCCCCCCAGCCCAGAGTGTGCATGGAAAATTGTCTGGCAGCCTCCCTGACAGCAAGCAGTGATAGTGCCCATGAAGGGGACCTTGTTGGGCCCGCCCCTTTCACGGTTATCGCTTCTCGGCCTTTTGGCTAAGATCAAGTGTAGTATCTGTTCTTATCAGTTTAATATCTGATACGTCCCCTATCTGGGGACCATATATTAAATGGATTTTTGAGAACGGGGGCCGATTTCGAAGCTTGCTTCCGTCGCCCTATGCATTGACCCGATATGGCAGTATCTTCGGGTACAGTGCACCACCCCCTTACAGGGTTAAAAAGAAAGATTCCTACTTTCATTGCTACCTGCTTGCTGGCTAGCCAGCTAGCCAGCCCTGTGGGCCTTGCTGCTGCTGCAGCCAAAAAACAAAAGGTGGTGCTGCTGCTGCTTCTGCTGCTTCTGCTTCTGCTTGTGTCTGGCCCCTGTTGGAGCGTCCAGGCACAGGACTTCTGCTGCTGCTGACTAAATGGCCTCCTTAATTGGATCATTTGAGTAGCCAGCACACCTGTGCAGGTAGGGCATGACATGATAGGCAGCTGCCTTGATAGCGGGTGGGTGCTGAATGTTCCTAATTGACAAAATAAGATTAATGCTTATGAAGAAATATAAAATCTCATCCCTTCCCCAATATCGCGCCACACCCCTACCCCTTAATTCCCTGGTTGAACTTGATGGACATATGTCTTTTTTCGACCGTACTAACTATGTAACTATGTAACATAACATGGGGGGGGGGGTCTCCTGGCTGTTCACACAGGTGTGTCATTGCTGTACATTGACCATGCATTGCTTCTGTGGTATTGCAAAGGCAAAGACAAATGCTTCCAGCCATCCATTGCACTAATGGATTGGTCATCAGCTGGCTGTCTATGTCCCGCATCAATATAGACCAAAGTACAGAGGGTTAGGCTATGCTATTGTGCACCTACCTGATGCATCAGAAGGTGCGAGGCCCTTGCTAAATTCTGTGCACAGACTTTGAGATCTATGTTTTAGACTGTATCTAAACCTGCTCCAACATGGACTGACATTCTGGCCTACTTTCAGCCGATGCGACTTGTCTGTCGCTGAACAGTCGCTTTTTATGTATTCAGCACCTATGTATAATGTTGTAAAAATGCTCTAGAAGCTAAAGTCGCAGAAATGTCACACATATTTGGCCTGCAACTTTCTGTGCGACAAATTCAGACAGGAAAAATCAGTATAAATCCTTAGAAAATTATCCCCCAGTGTCTCCATCTGCTGGCGGTATTGAATAAGCATTGCTGCACTGATGGGGTATGCATTAGACGAAAAAAAAGAAGAAAAAGAAGAATAATACGCCCAGAAAAGAGGCGAAAAGGAGAAAAACGTAAAAAAACGTGAAAAAAAAGTAAGAGGAAGAGAAGGGAAAAAAAGGTGGAAATGGGTTTAAAAGTGATTTCGGCGGAGAAATATATATATATATATATATATATATATATATATATATATATATGCGCACACACACACATAGATATAAACGTATTCTCCGTTGAGATATTGCAGCCGCTGCTGTGTCCAGGCCCAGGAGCCTTAGCACTGTGCTGTGATGTCACTCAATACCACTGACATCACTAGGTGTAAACAACATCTCTCCTTTGCTGTGTATGTGACTATGGAGCTGTTTGGTGATGTCGTCTATTACGGCCTTCATAGAAGCAACAGGAGATTGTTGCATCCATCTTGAACCCTCAGAACTACAGTGCTATGATGTCACTCACTTCCACAGGCCTTGCAGAGTGTAAACAACAACAACCCAGCTTTGTTGTGTATGTAACCATAGGGATTTGTGATGTCACCTAGAACCTTCACAGCAGCGACAGCTTTATGAGGAGCATCAGCACTGCTCTGCCTGAGCAGAACCATCACCGCCATAGGTTGTCAAATAACCCGGATTTAACCCACACAGGTAAGTCCAATGGGGTGCAGGCATGTCCTCTATGCTTACAGCTTCCCGTGGGTGTTGGTTTGATACCGTTTGGGGACAGCCAAGGAGGCATCTGCAGGCAACAAAGGTAGGTGTGTGCTTGTGTGTGTGTTTCCTATGCAGATCCTAAGCCCAGTGTCACATGCAAGTAGGAGGAGTAAGAAGGGTTCCTGGCAAATCCGGGTTATGGATTGCATTTAAAAAGGCCCCGTGGGAGTGCAATGGGCCCCTGTCTTGCTGCTTAGCAATAATGGTATGGGTTTAGGTTCTGCTGTGTGTACTGGTGGTTGACTGCCCCCCAGCCCAGAGTGTGCATGGAAAATTGTCTGGCAGCCTCCCTGACAGCAAGCAGTGATAGTGCCCATGAAGGGGACCTTGTTGGGCCCGCCCCTTTCACGGTTATCGCTTCTCGGCCTTTTGGCTAAGATCAAGTGTAGTATCTGTTCTTATCAGTTTAATATCTGATACGTCCCCTATCTGGGGACCATATATTAAATGGATTTTTGAGAACGGGGGCCGATTTCGAAGCTTGCTTCCGTCGCCCTATGCATTGACCCGATATGGCAGTATCTTCGGGTACAGTGCACCACCCCCTTACAGGGTTAAAAAGAAAGATTCCTACTTTCATTGCTACCTGCTTGCTGGCTAGCCAGCTAGCCAGCCCTGTGGGCCTTGCTGCTGCTGCAGCCAAAAAACAAAAGGTGGTGCTGCTGCTGCTTCTGCTGCTTCTGCTTCTGCTTGTGTCTGGCCCCTGTTGGAGCGTCCAGGCACAGGACTTCTGCTGCTGCTGACTAAATGGCCTCCTTAATTGGATCATTTGAGTAGCCAGCACACCTGTGCAGGTAGGGCATGACATGATAGGCAGCTGCCTTGATAGCGGGTGGGTGCTGAATGTTCCTAATTGACAAAATAAGATTAATGCTTATGAAGAAATATAAAATCTCATCCCTTCCCCAATATCGCGCCACACCCCTACCCCTTAATTCCCTGGTTGAACTTGATGGACATATGTCTTTTTTCGACCGTACTAACTATGTAACTATGTAACATAACATGGGGGGGGGGGTCTCCTGGCTGTTCACACAGGTGTGTCATTGCTGTACATTGACCATGCATTGCTTCTGTGGTATTGCAAAGGCAAAGACAAATGCTTCCAGCCATCCATTGCACTAATGGATTGGTCATCAGCTGGCTGTCTATGTCCCGCATCAATATAGACCAAAGTACAGAGGGTTAGGCTATGCTATTGTGCACCTACCTGATGCATCAGAAGGTGCGAGGCCCTTGCTAAATTCTGTGCACAGACTTTGAGATCTATGCTTTAGACTGTATCTAAACCTGCTCCAACATGGACTGACATTCTGGCCTACTTTCAGCCGATGCGACTTGTCTGTCGCTGAACAGTCGCTTTTTATGTATTCAGCACCTATGTATAATGTTGTAAAAATGCTCTAGAAGCTAAAGTCGCAGAAATGTCACACATATTTGGCCTGCAACTTTCTGTGCGACAAATTCAGACAGGAAAAATCAGTATAAATCCTTAGAAAATTATCCCCCAGTGTCTCCATCTGCTGGCGGTATTGAATAAGCATTGCTGCACTGATGGGGTATGCATTAGACGAAAAAAAAGAAGAAAAAGAAGAATAATACGCCCAGAAAAGAGGCGAAAAGGAGAAAAACGTAAAAAAACGTGAAAAAAAAGTAAGAGGAAGAGAAGGGAAAAAAAGGTGGAAATGGGTTTAAAAGTGATTTCGGCGGAGAAATATATATATATATATATATATATATATATATATATATATATGCGCACACACACACATAGATATAAACGTATTCTCCGTTGAGATATTGCAGCCGCTGCTGTGTCCAGGCCCAGGAGCCTTAGCACTGTGCTGTGATGTCACTCAATACCACTGACATCACTAGGTGTAAACAACATCTCTCCTTTGCTGTGTATGTGACTATGGAGCTGTTTGGTGATGTCGTCTATTACGGCCTTCATAGAAGCAACAGGAGATTGTTGCATCCATCTTGAACCCTCAGAACTACAGTGCTATGATGTCACTCACTTCCACAGGCCTTGCAGAGTGTAAACAACAACAACCCAGCTTTGTTGTGTATGTAACCATAGGGATTTGTGATGTCACCTAGAACCTTCACAGCAGCGACAGCTTTATGAGGAGCATCAGCACTGCTCTGCCTGAGCAGAACCATCACCGCCATAGGTTGTCAAATAACCCGGATTTAACCCACACAGGTAAGTCCAATGGGGTGCAGGCATGTCCTCTATGCTTACAGCTTCCCGTGGGTGTTGGTTTGATACCGTTTGGGGACAGCCAAGGAGGCATCTGCAGGCAACAAAGGTAGGTGTGTGCTTGTGTGTGTGTTTCCTATGCAGATCCTAAGCCCAGTGTCACATGCAAGTAGGAGGAGTAAGAAGGGTTCCTGGCAAATCCGGGTTATGGATTGCATTTAAAAAGGCCCCGTGGGAGTGCAATGGGCCCCTGTCTTGCTGCTTAGCAATAATGGTATGGGTTTAGGTTCTGCTGTGTGTACTGGTGGTTGACTGCCCCCCAGCCCAGAGTGTGCATGGAAAATTGTCTGGCAGCCTCCCTGACAGCAAGCAGTGATAGTGCCCATGAAGGGGACCTTGTTGGGCCCGCCCCTTTCACGGTTATCGCTTCTCGGCCTTTTGGCTAAGATCAAGTGTAGTATCTGTTCTTATCAGTTTAATATCTGATACGTCCCCTATCTGGGGACCATATATTAAATGGATTTTTGAGAACGGGGGCCGATTTCGAAGCTTGCTTCCGTCGCCCTATGCATTGACCCGATATGGCAGTATCTTCGGGTACAGTGCACCACCCCCTTACAGGGTTAAAAAGAAAGATTCCTACTTTCATTGCTACCTGCTTGCTGGCTAGCCAGCTAGCCAGCCCTGTGGGCCTTGCTGCTGCTGCAGCCAAAAAACAAAAGGTGGTGCTGCTGCTGCTTCTGCTGCTTCTGCTTCTGCTTGTGTCTGGCCCCTGTTGGAGCGTCCAGGCACAGGACTTCTGCTGCTGCTGACTAAATGGCCTCCTTAATTGGATCATTTGAGTAGCCAGCACACCTGTGCAGGTAGGGCATGACATGATAGGCAGCTGCCTTGATAGCGGGTGGGTGCTGAATGTTCCTAATTGACAAAATAAGATTAATGCTTATGAAGAAATATAAAATCTCATCCCTTCCCCAATATCGCGCCACACCCCTACCCCTTAATTCCCTGGTTGAACTTGATGGACATATGTCTTTTTTCGACCGTACTAACTATGTAACTATGTAACATAACATGGGGGGGGGGGGTCTCCTGGCTGTTCACACAGGTGTGTCATTGCTGTACATTGACCATGCATTGCTTCTGTGGTATTGCAAAGGCAAAGACAAATGCTTCCAGCCATCCATTGCACTAATGGATTGGTCATCAGCTGGCTGTCTATGTCCCGCATCAATATAGACCAAAGTACAGAGGGTTAGGCTATGCTATTGTGCACCTACCTGATGCATCAGAAGGTGCGAGGCCCTTGCTAAATTCTGTGCACAGACTTTGAGATCTATGCTTTAGACTGTATCTAAACCTGCTCCAACATGGACTGACATTCTGGCCTACTTTCAGCCGATGCGACTTGTCTGTCGCTGAACAGTCGCTTTTTATGTATTCAGCACCTATGTATAATGTTGTAAAAATGCTCTAGAAGCTAAAGTCGCAGAAATGTCACACATATTTGGCCTGCAACTTTCTGTGCGACAAATTCAGACAGGAAAAATCAGTATAAATCCTTAGAAAATTATCCCCCAGTGTCTCCATCTGCTGGCGGTATTGAATAAGCATTGCTGCACTGATGGGGTATGCATTAGACGAAAAAAAAGAAGAAAAAGAAGAATAATACGCCCAGAAAAGAGGCGAAAAGGAGAAAAACGTAAAAAAACGTGAAAAAAAAGTAAGAGGAAGAGAAGGGGAAAAAAAGGTGGAAATGGGTTTAAAAGTGATTTCGGCGGAGAAATATATATATATATATATATATATATATATATATATATATATATATATGCGCACACACACACATAGATATAAACGTATTCTCCGTTGAGATATTGCAGCCGCTGCTGTGTCCAGGCCCAGGAGCCTTAGCACTGTGCTGTGATGTCACTCAATACCACTGACATCACTAGGTGTAAACAACATCTCTCCTTTGCTGTGTATGTGACTATGGAGCTGTTTGGTGATGTCGTCTATTACGGCCTTCATAGAAGCAACAGGAGATTGTTGCATCCATCTTGAACCCTCAGAACTACAGTGCTATGATGTCACTCACTTCCACAGGCCTTGCAGAGTGTAAACAACAACAACCCAGCTTTGTTGTGTATGTAACCATAGGGATTTGTGATGTCACCTAGAACCTTCACAGCAGCGACAGCTTTATGAGGAGCATCAGCACTGCTCTGCCTGAGCAGAACCATCACCGCCATAGGTTGTCAAATAACCCGGATTTAACCCACACAGGTAAGTCCAATGGGGTGCAGGCATGTCCTCTATGCTTACAGCTTCCCGTGGGTGTTGGTTTGATACCGTTTGGGGACAGCCAAGGAGGCATCTGCAGGCAACAAAGGTAGGTGTGTGCTTGTGTGTGTGTTTCCTATGCAGATCCTAAGCCCAGTGTCACATGCAAGTAGGAGGAGTAAGAAGGGTTCCTGGCAAATCCGGGTTATGGATTGCATTTAAAAAGGCCCCGTGGGAGTGCAATGGGCCCCTGTCTTGCTGCTTAGCAATAATGGTATGGGTTTAGGTTCTGCTGTGTGTACTGGTGGTTGACTGCCCCCCAGCCCAGAGTGTGCATGGAAAATTGTCTGGCAGCCTCCCTGACAGCAAGCAGTGATAGTGCCCATGAAGGGGACCTTGTTGGGCCCGCCCCTTTCACGGTTATCGCTTCTCGGCGTTTTGGCTAAGATCAAGTGTAGTATCTGTTCTTATCAGTTTAATATCTGATACGTCCCCTATCTGGGGACCATATATTAAATGGATTTTTGAGAACGGGGGCCGATTTCGAAGCTTGCTTCCGTCGCCCTATGCATTGACCCGATATGGCAGTATCTTCGGGTACAGTGCACCACCCCCTTACAGGGTTAAAAAGAAAGATTCCTACTTTCATTGCTACCTGCTTGCTGGCTACCCAGCTAGCCAGCCCTGTGGGCCTTGCTGCTGCTGCAGCCAAAAAACAAAAGGTGGTGCTGCTGCTGCTTCTGCTGCTTCTGCTTCTGCTTGTGTCTGGCCCCTGTTGGAGCGTCCAGGCACAGGACTTCTGCTGCTGCTGACTAAATGGCCTCCTTAATTGGATCATTTGAGTAGCCAGCACACCTGTGCAGGTAGGGCATGACATGATAGGCAGCTGCCTTGATAGCGGGTGGGTGCTGAATGTTCCTAATTGACAAAATAAGATTAATGCTTATGAAGAAATATAAAATCTCATCCCTTCCCCAATATCGCGCCACACCCCTACCCCTTAATTCCCTGGTTGAACTTGATGGACATATGTCTTTTTTCGACCGTACTAACTATGTAACTATGTAACATAACATGGGGGGGGGGGTCTCCTGGCTGTTCACACAGGTGTGTCATTGCTGTACATTGACCATGCATTGCTTCTGTGGTATTGCAAAGGCAAAGACAAATGCTTCCAGCCATCCATTGCACTAATGGATTGGTCATCAGCTGGCTGTCTATGTCCCGCATCAATATAGACCAAAGTACAGAGGGTTAGGCTATGCTATTGTGCACCTACCTGATGCATCAGAAGGTGCGAGGCCCTTGCTAAATTCTGTGCACAGACTTTGAGATCTATGCTTTAGACTGTATCTAAACCTGCTCCAACATGGACTGACATTCTGGCCTACTTTCAGCCGATGCGACTTGTCTGTCGCTGAACAGTCGCTTTTTATGTATTCAGCACCTATGTATAATGTTGTAAAAATGCTCTAGAAGCTAAAGTCGCAGAAATGTCACACATATTTGGCCTGCAACTTTCTGTGCGACAAATTCAGACAGGAAAAATCAGTATAAATCCTTAGAAAATTATCCCCCAGTGTCTCCATCTGCTGGCGGTATTGAATAAGCATTGCTGCACTGATGGGGTATGCATTAGACGAAAAAAAAGAAGAAAAAGAAGAATAATACGCCCAGAAAAGAGGCGAAAAGGAGAAAAACGTAAAAAAACGTGAAAAAAAAGTAAGAGGAAGAGAAGGGAAAAAAAGGTGGAAATGGGTTTAAAAGTGATTTCGGCGGAGAAATATATATATATATATATATATATATATATATGCGCACACACACACATAGATATAAACGTATTCTCCGTTGAGATATTGCAGCCGCTGCTGTGTCCAGGCCCAGGAGCCTTAGCACTGTGCTGTGATGTCACTCAATACCACTGACATCACTAGGTGTAAACAACATCTCTCCTTTGCTGTGTATGTGACTATGGAGCTGTTTGGTGATGTCGTCTATTACGGCCTTCATAGAAGCAACAGGAGATTGTTGCATCCATCTTGAACCCTCAGAACTACAGTGCTATGATGTCACTCACTTCCACAGGCCTTGCAGAGTGTAAACAACAACAACCCAGCTTTGTTGTGTATGTAACCATAGGGATTTGTGATGTCACCTAGAACCTTCACAGCAGCGACAGCTTTATGAGGAGCATCAGCACTGCTCTGCCTGAGCAGAACCATCACCGCCATAGGTTGTCAAATAACCCGGATTTAACCCACACAGGTAAGTCCAATGGGGTGCAGGCATGTCCTCTATGCTTACAGCTTCCCGTGGGTGTTGGTTTGATACCGTTTGGGGACAGCCAAGGAGGCATCTGCAGGCAACAAAGGTAGGTGTGTGCTTGTGTGTGTGTTTCCTATGCAGATCCTAAGCCCAGTGTCACATGCAAGTAGGAGGAGTAAGAAGGGTTCCTGGCAAATCCGGGTTATGGATTGCATTTAAAAAGGCCCCGTGGGAGTGCAATGGGCCCCTGTCTTGCTGCTTAGCAATAATGGTATGGGTTTAGGTTCTGCTGTGTGTACTGGTGGTTGACTGCCCCCCAGCCCAGAGTGTGCATGGAAAATTGTCTGGCAGCCTCCCTGACAGCAAGCAGTGATAGTGCCCATGAAGGGGACCTTGTTGGGCCCGCCCCTTTCACGGTTATCGCTTCTCGGCCTTTTGGCTAAGATCAAGTGTAGTATCTGTTCTTATCAGTTTAATATCTGATACGTCCCCTATCTGGGGACCATATATTAAATGGATTTTTGAGAACGGGGGCCGATTTCGAAGCTTGCTTCCGTCGCCCTATGCATTGACCCGATATGGCAGTATCTTCGGGTACAGTGCACCACCCCCTTACAGGGTTAAAAAGAAAGATTCCTACTTTCATTGCTACCTGCTTGCTGGCTAGCCAGCTAGCCAGCCCTGTGGGCCTTGCTGCTGCTGCAGCCAAAAAACAAAAGGTGGTGCTGCTGCTGCTTCTGCTGCTTCTGCTTCTGCTTGTGTCTGGCCCCTGTTGGAGCGTCCAGGCACAGGACTTCTGCTGCTGCTGACTAAATGGCCTCCTTAATTGGATCATTTGAGTAGCCAGCACACCTGTGCAGGTAGGGCATGACATGATAGGCAGCTGCCTTGATAGCGGGTGGGTGCTGAATGTTCCTAATTGACAAAATAAGATTAATGCTTATGAAGAAATATAAAATCTCATCCCTTCCCCAATATCGCGCCACACCCCTACCCCTTAATTCCCTGGTTGAACTTGATGGACATATGTCTTTTTTCGACCGTACTAACTATGTAACTATGTAACATAACATGGGGGGGGGGGTCTCCTGGCTGTTCACACAGGTGTGTCATTGCTGTACATTGACCATGCATTGCTTCTGTGGTATTGCAAAGGCAAAGACAAATGCTTCCAGCCATCCATTGCACTAATGGATTGGTCATCAGCTGGCTGTCTATGTCCCGCATCAATATAGACCAAAGTACAGAGGGTTAGGCTATGCTATTGTGCACCTACCTGATGCATCAGAAGGTGCGAGGCCCTTGCTAAATTCTGTGCACAGACTTTGAGATCTATGCTTTAGACTGTATCTAAACCTGCTCCAACATGGACTGACATTCTGGCCTACTTTCAGCCGATGCGACTTGTCTGTCGCTGAACAGTCGCTTTTTATGTATTCAGCACCTATGTATAATGTTGTAAAAATGCTCTAGAAGCTAAAGTCGCAGAAATGTCACACATATTTGGCCTGCAACTTTCTGTGCGACAAATTCAGACAGGAAAAATCAGTATAAATCCTTAGAAAATTATCCCCCAGTGTCTCCATCTGCTGGCGGTATTGAATAAGCATTGCTGCACTGATGGGGTATGCATTAGACGAAAAAAAAGAAGAAAAAGAAGAATAATACGCCCAGAAAAGAGGCGAAAAGGAGAAAAACGTAAAAAAACGTGAAAAAAAAGTAAGAGGAAGAGAAGGGAAAAAAAGGTGGAAATGGGTTTAAAAGTGATTTCGGCGGAGAAATATATATATATATATATATATATATATATATATATATATATATATATATATGCGCACACACACACATAGATATAAACGTATTCTCCGTTGAGATATTGCAGCCGCTGCTGTGTCCAGGCCCAGGAGCCTTAGCACTGTGCTGTGATGTCACTCAATACCACTGACATCACTAGGTGTAAACAACATCTCTCCTTTGCTGTGTATGTGACTATGGAGCTGTTTGGTGATGTCGTCTATTACGGCCTTCATAGAAGCAACAGGAGATTGTTGCATCCATCTTGAACCCTCAGAACTACAGTGCTATGATGTCACTCACTTCCACAGGCCTTGCAGAGTGTAAACAACAACAACCCAGCTTTGTTGTGTATGTAACCATAGGGATTTGTGATGTCACCTAGAACCTTCACAGCAGCGACAGCTTTATGAGGAGCATCAGCACTGCTCTGCCTGAGCAGAACCATCACCGCCATAGGTTGTCAAATAACCCGGATTTAACCCACACAGGTAAGTCCAATGGGGTGCAGGCATGTCCTCTATGCTTACAGCTTCCCGTGGGTGTTGGTTTGATACCGTTTGGGGACAGCCAAGGAGGCATCTGCAGGCAACAAAGGTAGGTGTGTGCTTGTGTGTGTGTTTCCTATGCAGATCCTAAGCCCAGTGTCACATGCAAGTAGGAGGAGTAAGAAGGGTTCCTGGCAAATCCGGGTTATGGATTGCATTTAAAAAGGCCCCGTGGGAGTGCAATGGGCCCCTGTCTTGCTGCTTAGCAATAATGGTATGGGTTTAGGTTCTGCTGTGTGTACTGGTGGTTGACTGCCCCCCAGCCCAGAGTGTGCATGGAAAATTGTCTGGCAGCCTCCCTGACAGCAAGCAGTGATAGTGCCCATGAAGGGCACCTTGTTGGGCCCGCCCCTTTCACGGTTATCGCTTCTCGGCCTTTTGGCTAAGATCAAGTGTAGTAATACAGGAGATCTGGTCAGAAGGTACTCGGGTACCCCTCTCCTCGGCCTTGTGGGATCGCCCAGGTTTATTGCCTGGGCTTCACCCACTTGTTGCTATTGGGGAGAGGGCCTAGTCCCAGGGTAACGAGTAGCGATCGCCTCTCAAGACCTTCGGGTGGAGAGAGGTTAGAACCATGGATGATGATCCGGATCCAGGTTCTGTGCCGGCATACGCAAGGATCAAAAACACCATGAGAGTCATTCTCACGGATGATACCAAAAGGGCGGACGATTTGAAATTCGTAGTAGAGGACGTGCTCGGAGGAGTTTTCGGAATACAGAAGGGCGAGATATTGGCAATCCAGGACTACCCGAAGCGTAAAATTTTTGATGTGACGTTCACACAAAATGGCATCCACAGAGATTTTGTTACCAGAGCTGCTGCGAGTAAAGACAAAAAGCTTCAGGGTGTCCGGATTATTGAGCACGTTCTAGACGATATTAAGCTGGTGGTAGTAAAGATGTATTCCCCTTTCGCCAACCTACACGATGTTGAGTTGTTTTTACAAGTCTATTTTAGTAAGGTTGAGTGCAGAGGAAAAATCATGAACAGCTGTGGCATCTGGACATCTAAGTGGAGATTTCAGGTTACATGCAAAAAAGATGACAGATTGCCAGGGGGAATACAACTACCACCAGCTCGTTTTAAAATAAATAATATGTGTGGCGACCTCTTTTATGCGGGGATGCCAAGCTACTGCAGGAAGTGTCACAGATATGGACACACAAAAGAAAACTGTGAAAGTACATGCAAAAAATGTGGTAGCACACAGCACGAGACAGAGAAATGCACAAGAGGAGGGAGGTGCAATTTCTGTCAACAATTCGGTCACCTTTTCTCCTCTTGTCCCCACAGACATAGGACGGAGCAGCAGTGGCAACCCTGGAGGCAGCAAGGACAGCAACCGGGACACCAGCCGAGGCAAGCAGAGCCAGTGATTACCCCCCCACAAGAGGTAAGCGGTGAGATGGAGAAGGAGAAAGACCCCCCTCAGGCAAAAGGAGGGGACCCTAAAGAGCAGAGGATGGCCAAAAAACGTGCATGTGGTGGAAAAACTGGCCCCCAGGAGCATGCTGGGTTAAGAGAGGAGCGGACGGCGGCCGAATCCGCTCCTCAGCAACCTCTGGCTCAGGGTCCCCCTGAGAGCGATGATCCGGGTGGAGAGGTGAAGGTTAAAAGGCGGAGGGGCTCCAGAAGACTCTATTCGGAGGCGGTCCAGGGGGAGCCGATGGAAGTACCTGCGGATGCAGGGAACCCAAGTGACGTTCCTCCACAGGTCCCCATAGGGGATACCCCCCCTCCTCCCTGCCAGGAGGAGGTTTCAGGGGTGACCGTCTCTGAGGTACCAGAGACGGAACTAAGTGAACACCCGACCCCTATGGAGGGGCAAGAGGTGGAAGAACCCAATGAGTCTGGAGCCCTGATTGCCAGGATGCCCGAGAACAACTATGCCTCAATCATGATGGAGGAGGGGGGTCGGCTGAGTGATGGTGCCTCCTCTCCTGCTTCCTCTATGCGTACAGTTGAGTCAGATTTTGGGGGGTATGAGGCTTCGGAGGGGGAATCAGAGGTGTAAGACGTTTTCTTGTACATTCCCATGGCTGAGTTGTCCGGTCTGTCCTTGAACGTGAGAAGTGTGAGCGCCAGAGTAAGAAGGGTTGCCCTATTTAATTACTTGTCGGTTTTTGCTGCTTCCGTCCTTTTCCTGCAGGAATGTGGCATCCCGCACAGATTAAATTATAAAGAATATGAAGATGATTGGGTGCACGGTCCATCAGTCTGGTCTGGATCAAATGAGTCCAGATCAGCAGGGGTCGCCATACTTTTTAAAGGGAACGTTTTAATTGAGAGTTTTAACGAAATTTTACCAGGCAGAATTTTATTGGTCAACGCTTTTATTAATGGTATTAAATGGCGGTTTTTAAATTTTTATGGTTCTCCTGATAAGAATGAAAGAATAAAAATGTTGGAGATTTTACCCCTTTTTATTAACAATTCTAGTCCTCTTGTTTTATCAGGTGATTTTAATTGTATTTTAAGGGGAGAACGCCGTTTTTCGAACGCAGTGAGTAGGAACTATGATAAGACGTCTTTTATGTTAAAAAACTTGATTTTAGATTTTAATCTCACTGATGTTTTTAAAAAATGTAATTTTAACGTACCAGAGGAAGACGGTGTTACCTGGAGCAATGCAAGCTGTAGCTCCAGGATAGATTTTATTTTTTGTTCTTATCAAGTACTGCCTTTTAACTGTGATCTTTTTACCAATGTTTTTTCTGACCATAAATTATTGTATTTTAAAGTTAAAAGTGATTTTAAAAGGAGAACTGGTAGGAATGCCTGGAAGTTAAACGTGTCCCTTTTAGAAGATCCGCAGGTTTTATCAGATTTTATCACCTTTTACAAGGAATGCAGACGAGTAAAAGACCCCAACACTCCCACCAGTATCTGGTGGGAAAAAATGAAACTAAAAATAAAAGAATTTTTTATCCGTGTTGGGGTTAGGAAAGCTAAAGAAAAACGTGAATTTTATAATATCCTAAATACTCGTCTGCAAACCCTGTACAAATTCAGAGCACATGGGATGGAGGTGGAGAAGGAGGTACATGATCTTAAAAAAGAAATAACTAAGTGCCTGGAGCAGAAAGGAAAAGAAATTATCTTTAGGTCTCGAATACAGCATCTTGAGGAAAACGAGACCTGCTCCAGGTATTTTTTTAAGAAAATACATGAAAATAGAAGGTTAATAGAAAACATTGAAGGAGTGAATGATGTACAGGGTATTTTAAAAAAGGTGCAAGAGTTTTATGCGGATCTTTTTAATGTAAAACACATTGATGAATGTTTTATGAATGACTCGTTAAAGGAGATCACCAATTTTTTAGATCCTGTCTCACAGTCTTTTTTATTGCAGAATATTTCAGAGCAGGAGATTTTAGAGACCGTCAAGAGTTTTAAAACAGGTAAAGTGCCTGGGCCGGATGGTATACCCATTGAATTTTATGTTACTTTTTATGGTATTTTAAAAGAAGATTTGTTCTCCCTTTTTACGGAAGTCTTTAAGTCTAAAATCCTCCCAGGCTCATGGAAGAAGGGTGATGTCTCCCTGCTATTCAAAAAGGGAGACCGGTCGGAACTCAAAAACTGGAGACCAATCACCCTTCTGAACTGCGACTATAAAATAATGGCGAAACTGTGTGCTAACCGCTTAAAGAACGTAATCCATAAAATAATTCATACAAACCAAGTCTGTGGGGTGCCTGGGAGGAGTTTATGGGAGAACCTAAACCTTTTAAAGGATGTAATTAGCGACACCAAATTAAGAAAAGGAAAGCTGGCGGTTTTATCCATAGATTTTGAAAAAGCTTTCGACAGGGTGTCACATTTTTATCTTTTTAAGGTTTTAGAGAAAATGGGTATACCTGATGGCTTTTTATTGTCTCTTAGAGCTTTTTATGATAACTGTACTAGTAAAATTTTAGTAAATGGTTTTAAGACACAGGGCGTGATTTTAAATTCCGGAGTGAAGCAGGGGTGTCCCTTGTCCCCACTACTCTTCATTTGCGCAATAGAGCCTCTTTTATGTACAATACGAAAGGATAAGCAGATCCATGGAGTCCCCCTGCCAGGAGGAGGGGGACTAGAGGCGAAGGTAGTGGGGTACATGGACGATGTTGCGGTGTTTTGCAGGGACACCCCATCGCTTCAGAAGACGCTAAAACAGATTCAATATTTTAATTGTGCCTCCGGTTTTAAAGTCAATTTTAACAAAAGTAACATTTTAAACATAGGCGGAATGCCTTTGTATGATGTGCCCGTCCCTGTGTCTGAGTCGGTGCAGATTTTAGGTGTCTCCTTTGACGAGTCTAATAATGGTTTTAATAGCTGGGACTTGGTGGCTCAAAAAATAAATAAGAAAATATGTATGTGGAACATGCGAGAACTTACAATGGAAGGGAAGGTTTTAATTACAAAAATGGTGCTTTTACCTATTTTATTGTATTTAAGTCTGGTTTTCCCACCCCCCGAAATGGTTCTAAAGAAAATAACAAAAGCTTGTTTTACTTTCTTTTGGAGTTCTAAGAGCGAAAAATTAAAGAGACAAATTGTGATAAAACCGAACTCCAGGGGCGGTAAGGATTTTCCAGATTTTAAAGCTTTCCTTTTAATAAAGTTTTTTAGCATGTGTTTTACTACTGTTTTTAAAGATAGCTACTGGTCTTATTTTGTTCGTTTTAATACTGGTTATTTTATGCGGAGGAACGGCTGGTTTTCTACAGTTTTAAGTTGCCCTTATTCTTTGAATTTACCCCCTCAATACATGATTTTAGGAAAAATTTTAAACTTATATAATTTTAAAGGTAAAAGTGTTCAGGATCTGTGCAATAGCAAAAAACTACTAAAGGAAATAAAAGAAACCAGTACCGTGACTCCCATCAAAAATTTTAACGAACAGAAGTGTATACAGATTTGGAAGATGTTGAGTATTAATTATCTTTTTAATTCACAGAAGGACCTGGCCTGGAGCTGCGCACACGAGTGTCTTCCATGCCGGGCATTCCAGCACCGAAGAGGATTATCCAACTCTGCAACCTGCCCGAGGGAGGGATGCCGACAAGAGGAGACCGTGCACCATCTAATATGGACTTGTTTTTACTCGCAGAAAATATGGACAAAGATACTCCCTCTGGTAAAAAGGATAACTGGACTAAAAGACTTAAATATTGCAGTGGTTTTTTATGGTTGCCTGGAATGCCCAACACGGACTCAAGAGACTATTGCATGGAAGATCATAAACTGTGTGAAGGCAGCTCTGTGGAAGGCCAGGAATATTTTATTGTTCAAGCATGAGGTTTTATCTGTGAAGGACATTTTATCTATCTGTTTTTATGAAATGTACCAGTACTATCTTTTAGACAAGAAGAGATTTCCGCTTTTATCTAGAAAATGGTTTTTAAAAGAATGGAATTCTATCTTGTAAAGCCACCAAGTGCCCATTTTATGTTTTAATATGTTGTAAATATGTTATTTATATGTAACTGTATTTATTGACATATTTGCACAACTTTGTTAACATTATTTAATTTTTAATAAAGTTGCCCCCGTAAGGGTAGTCAAGTTAAAAAAAAAATCTGTTCTTATCAGTTTAATATCTGATACGTCCCCTATCTGGGGACCATATATTAAATGGATTTTTGAGAACGGGGGCCGATTTCGAAGCTTGCTTCCGTCGCCCTATGCATTGACCCGATATGGCAGTATCTTCGGGTACAGTGCACCACCCCCTTACAGGGTTAAAAAGAAAGATTCCTACTTTCATTGCTACCTGCTTGCTGGCTAGCCAGCTAGCCAGCCCTGTGGGCCTTGCTGCTGCTGCAGCCAAAAAACAAAAGGTGGTGCTGCTGCTGCTTCTGCTGCTTCTGCTTCTGCTTGTGTCTGGCCCCTGTTGGAGCGTCCAGGCACAGGACTTCTGCTGCTGCTGACTAAATGGCCTCCTTAATTGGATCATTTGAGTAGCCAGCACACCTGTGCAGGTAGGGCATGACATGATAGGCAGCTGCCTTGATAGCGGGTGGGTGCTGAATGTTCCTAATTGACAAAATAAGATTAATGCTTATGAAGAAATATAAAATCTCATCCCTTCCCCAATATCGCGCCACACCCCTACCCCTTAATTCCCTGGTTGAACTTGATGGACATATGTCTTTTTTCGACCGTACTAACTATGTAACTATGTAACATAACATGGGGGGGGGGGGTCTCCTGGCTGTTCACACAGGTGTGTCATTGCTGTACATTGACCATGCATTGCTTCTGTGGTATTGCAAAGGCAAAGACAAATGCTTCCAGCCATCCATTGCACTAATGGATTGGTCATCAGCTGGCTGTCTATGTCCCGCATCAATATAGACCAAAGTACAGAGGGTTAGGCTATGCTATTGTGCACCTACCTGATGCATCAGAAGGTGCGAGGCCCTTGCTAAATTCTGTGCACAGACTTTGAGATCTATGCTTTAGACTGTATCTAAACCTGCTCCAACATGGACTGACATTCTGGCCTACTTTCAGCCGATGCGACTTGTCTGTCGCTGAACAGTCGCTTTTTATGTATTCAGCACCTATGTATAATGTTGTAAAAATGCTCTAGAAGCTAAAGTCGCAGAAATGTCACACATATTTGGCCTGCAACTTTCTGTGCGACAAATTCAGACAGGAAAAATCAGTATAAATCCTTAGAAAATTATCCCCCAGTGTCTCCATCTGCTGGCGGTATTGAATAAGCATTGCTGCACTGATGGGGTATGCATTAGACGAAAAAAAAGAAGAAAAAGAAGAATAATACGCCCAGAAAAGAGGCGAAAAGGAGAAAAACGTAAAAAAACGTGAAAAAAAAGTAAGAGGAAGAGAAGGGAAAAAAAGGTGGAAATGGGTTTAAAAGTGATTTCGGCGGAGAAATATATATATATATATATATATATATATATATATATATATGCGCACACACACACATAGATATAAACGTATTCTCCGTTGAGATATTGCAGCCGCTGCTGTGTCCAGGCCCAGGAGCCTTAGCACTGTGCTGTGATGTCACTCAATACCACTGACATCACTAGGTGTAAACAACATCTCTCCTTTGCTGTGTATGTGACTATGGAGCTGTTTGGTGATGTCGTCTATTATGGCCTTCATAGAAGCAACAGGAGATTGTTGCATCCATCTAGAACCCTCAGAACTACAGTGCTATGATGTCACTGACTTCCACAGGCCTTGCAGAGTGTAAACAACAACAACCCAGCTTTGTTGTGTATGTAACCATAGGGATTTGTGATGTCACCTAGAACCTTCACAGCAGCGACAGCTTTATGAGGAGCATCAGCACTGCTCTGCCTGAGCAGAACCATCACCGCCATAGGTTGTCAAATAACCCGGATTTAACCCACACAGGTAAGTCCAATGGGGTGCAGGCATGTCCTCTATGCTTACAGCTTCCCGTGGGTGTTGGTTTGATACCGTTTGGGGACAGCCAAGGAGGCATCTGCAGGCAACAAAGGTAGGTGTGTGCTTGTGTGTGTGTTTCCTATGCAGATCCTAAGCCCAGTGTCACATGCAAGTAGGAGGAGTAAGAAGGGTTCCTGGCAAATCCGGGTTATGGATTGCATTTAAAAAGGCCCCGTGGGAGTGCAATGGGCCCCTGTCTTGCTGCTTAGCAATAATGGTATGGGTTTAGGTTCTGCTGTGTGTACTGGTGGTTGACTGCCCCCCAGCCCAGAGTGTGCATGGAAAATTGTCTGGCAGCCTCCCTGACAGCAAGCAGTGATAGTGCCCATGAAGGGGACCTTGTTGGGCCCGCCCCTTTCACGGTTATCGCTTCTCGGCCTTTTGGCTAAGATCAAGTGTAGTATCTGTTCTTATCAGTTTAATATCTGATACGTCCCCTATCTGGGGACCATATATTAAATGGATTTTTGAGAACGGGGGCCGATTTCGAAGCTTGCTTCCGTCGCCCTATGCATTGACCCGATATGGCAGTATCTTCGGGTACAGTGCACCACCCCCTTACAGGGTTAAAAAGAAAGATTCCTACTTTCATTGCTACCTGCTTGCTGGCTAGCCAGCTAGCCAGCCCTGTGGGCCTTGCTGCTGCTGCAGCCAAAAAACAAAAGGTGGTGCTGCTGCTGCTTCTGCTGCTTCTGCTTCTGCTTGTGTCTGGCCCCTGTTGGAGCGTCCAGGCACAGGACTTCTGCTGCTGCTGACTAAATGGCCTCCTTAATTGGATCATTTGAGTAGCCAGCACACCTGTGCAGGTAGGGCATGACATGATAGGCAGCTGCCTTGATAGCGGGTGGGTGCTGAATGTTCCTAATTGACAAAATAAGATTAATGCTTATGAAGAAATATAAAATCTCATCCCTTCCCCAATATCGCGCCACACCCCTACCCCTTAATTCCCTGGTTGAACTTGATGGACATATGTCTTTTTTCGACCGTACTAACTATGTAACTATGTAACATAACATGGGGGGGGGGGGTCTCCTGGCTGTTCACACAGGTGTGTCATTGCTGTACATTGACCATGCATTGCTTCTGTGGTATTGCAAAGGCAAAGACAAATGCTTCCAGCCATCCATTGCACTAATGGATTGGTCATCAGCTGGCTGTCTATGTCCCGCATCAATATAGACCAAAGTACAGAGGGTTAGGCTATGCTATTGTGCACCTACCTGATGCATCAGAAGGTGCGAGGCCCTTGCTAAATTCTGTGCACAGACTTTGAGATCTATGCTTTAGACTGTATCTAAACCTGCTCCAACATGGACTGACATTCTGGCCTACTTTCAGCCGATGCGACTTGTCTGTCGCTGAACAGTCGCTTTTTATGTATTCAGCACCTATGTATAATGTTGTAAAAATGCTCTAGAAGCTAAAGTCGCAGAAATGTCACACATATTTGGCCTGCAACTTTCTGTGCGACAAATTCAGACAGGAAAAATCAGTATAAATCCTTAGAAAATTATCCCCCAGTGTCTCCATCTGCTGGCGGTATTGAATAAGCATTGCTGCACTGATGGGGTATGCATTAGACGAAAAAAAAGAAGAAAAAGAAGAATAATACGCCCAGAAAAGAGGCGAAAAGGAGAAAAACGTAAAAAAACGTGAAAAAAAAGTAAGAGGAAGAGAAGGGAAAAAAAGGTGGAAATGGGTTTAAAAGTGATTTCGGCGGAGAAATATATATATATATATATATATATATATATATATATATATGCGCACACACACACATAGATATAAACGTATTCTCCGTTGAGATATTGCAGCCGCTGCTGTGTCCAGGCCCAGGAGCCTTAGCACTGTGCTGTGATGTCACTCAATACCACTGACATCACTAGGTGTAAACAACATCTCTCCTTTGCTGTGTATGTGACTATGGAGCTGTTTGGTGATGTCGTCTATTACGGCCTTCATAGAAGCAACAGGAGATTGTTGCATCCATCTTGAACCCTCAGAACTACAGTGCTATGATGTCACTCACTTCCACAGGCCTTGCAGGGTGTAAACAACAACAACCCAGCTTTGTTGTGTATGTAACCATAGGGATTTGTGATGTCACCTAGAACCTTCACAGCAGCGACAGCTTTATGAGGAGCATCAGCACTGCTCTGCCTGAGCAGAACCATCACCGCCATAGGTTGTCAAATAACCCGGATTTAACCCACACAGGTAAGTCCAATGGGGTGCAGGCATGTCCTCTATGCTTACAGCTTCCCGTGGGTGTTGGTTTGATACCGTTTGGGGACAGCCAAGGAGGCATCTGCAGGCAACAAAGGTAGGTGTGTGCTTGTGTGTGTGTTTCCTATGCAGATCCTAAGCCCAGTGTCACATGCAAGTAGGAGGAGTAAGAAGGGTTCCTGGCAAATCCGGGTTATGGATTGCATTTAAAAAGGCCCCGTGGGAGTGCAATGGGCCCCTGTCTTGCTGCTTAGCAATAATGGTATGGGTTTAGGTTCTGCTGTGTGTACTGGTGGTTGACTGCCCCCCAGCCCAGAGTGTGCATGGAAAATTGTCTGGCAGCCTCCCTGACAGCAAGCAGTGATAGTGCCCATGAAGGGGACCTTGTTGGGCCCGCCCCTTTCACGGTTATCGCTTCTCGGCCTTTTGGCTAAGATCAAGTGTAGTATCTGTTCTTATCAGTTTAATATCTGATACGTCCCCTATCTGGGGACCATATATTAAATGGATTTTTGAGAACGGGGGCCGATTTCGAAGCTTGCTTCCGTCGCCCTATGCATTGACCCGATATGGCAGTATCTTCGGGTACAGTGCACCACCCCCTTACAGGGTTAAAAAGAAAGATTCCTACTTTCATTGCTACCTGCTTGCTGGCTAGCCAGCTAGCCAGCCCTGTGGGCCTTGCTGCTGCTGCAGCCAAAAAACAAAAGGTGCTGCTGCTGCTGCTTCTGCTGCTTCTGCTTCTGCTTGTGTCTGGCCCCTGTTGGAGCGTCCAGGCACAGGACTTCTGCTGCTGCTGACTAAATGGCCTCCTTAATTGGATCATTTGAGTAGCCAGCACACCTGTGCAGGTAGGGCATGACATGATAGGCAGCTGCCTTGATAGCGGGTGGGTGCTGAATGTTCCTAATTGACAAAATAAGATTAATGCTTATGAAGAAATATAAAATCTCATCCCTTCCCCAATATCGCGCCACACCCCTACCCCTTAATTCCCTGGTTGAACTTGATGGACATATGTCTTTTTTCGACCGTACTAACTATGTAACTATGTAACATAACATGGGGGGGGGGGTCTCCTGGCTGTTCACACAGGTGTGTCATTGCTGTACATTGACCATGCATTGCTTCTGTGGTATTGCAAAGGCAAAGACAAATGCTTCCAGCCATCCATTGCACTAATGGATTGGTCATCAGCTGGCTGTCTATGTCCCGCATCAATATAGACCAAAGTACAGAGGGTTAGGCTATGCTATTGTGCACCTACCTGATGCATCAGAAGGTGCGAGGCCCTTGCTAAATTCTGTGCACAGACTTTGAGATCTATGCTTTAGACTGTATCTAAACCTGCTCCAACATGGACTGACATTCTGGCCTACTTTCAGCCGATGCGACTTGTCTGTCGCTGAACAGTCGCTTTTTATGTATTCAGCACCTATGTATAATGTTGTAAAAATGCTCTAGAAGCTAAAGTCGCAGAAATGTCACACATATTTGGCCTGCAACTTTCTGTGCGACAAATTCAGACAGGAAAAATCAGTATAAATCCTTAGAAAATTATCCCCCAGTGTCTCCATCTGCTGGCGGTATTGAATAAGCATTGCTGCACTGATGGGGTATGCATTAGACGAAAAAAAAGAAGAAAAAGAAGAATAATACGCCCAGAAAAGAGGCGAAAAGGAGAAAAACGTAAAAAAACGTGAAAAAAAAGTAAGAGGAAGAGAAGGGAAAAAAAGGTGGAAATGGGTTTAAAAGTGATTTCGGCGGAGAAATATATATATATATATATATATATATATATATATATATATATGCGCACACACACACATAGATATAAACGTATTCTCCGTTGAGATATTGCAGCCGCTGCTGTGTCCAGGCCCAGGAGCCTTAGCACTGTGCTGTGATGTCACTCAATACCACTGACATCACTAGGTGTAAACAACATCTCTCCTTTGCTGTGTATGTGACTATGGAGCTGTTTGGTGATGTCGTCTATTACGGCCTTCATAGAAGCAACAGGAGATTGTTGCATCCATCTTGAACCCTCAGAACTACAGTGCTATGATGTCACTCACTTCCACAGGCCTTGCAGAGTGTAAACAACAACAACCCAGCTTTGTTGTGTATGTAACCATAGGGATTTGTGATGTCACCTAGAACCTTCACAGCAGCGACAGCTTTATGAGGAGCATCAGCACTGCTCTGCCTGAGCAGAACCATCACCGCCATAGGTTGTCAAATAACCCGGATTTAACCCACACAGGTAAGTCCAATGGGGTGCAGGCATGTCCTCTATGCTTACAGCTTCCCGTGGGTGTTGGTTTGATACCGTTTGGGGACAGCCAAGGAGGCATCTGCAGGCAACAAAGGTAGGTGTGTGCTTGTGTGTGTGTTTCCTATGCAGATCCTAAGCCCAGTGTCACATGCAAGTAGGAGGAGTAAGAAGGGTTCCTGGCAAATCCGGGTTATGGATTGCATTTAAAAAGGCCCCGTGGGAGTGCAATGGGCCCCTGTCTTGCTGCTTAGCAATAATGGTATGGGTTTAGGTTCTGCTGTGTGTACTGGTGGTTGACTGCCCCCCAGCCCAGAGTGTGCATGGAAAATTGTCTGGCAGCCTCCCTGACAGCAAGCAGTGATAGTGCCCATGAAGGGGACCTTGTTGGGCCCGCCCCTTTCACGGTTATCGCTTCTCGGCCTTTTGGCTAAGATCAAGTGTAGTATCTGTTCTTATCAGTTTAATATCTGATACGTCCCCTATCTGGGGACCATATATTAAATGGATTTTTGAGAACGGGGGCCGATTTCGAAGCTTGCTTCCGTCGCCCTATGCATTGACCCGATATGGCAGTATCTTCGGGTACAGTGCACCACCCCCTTACAGGGTTAAAAAGAAAGATTCCTACTTTCATTGCTACCTGCTTGCTGGCTAGCCAGCTAGCCAGCCCTGTGGGCCTTGCTGCTGCTGCAGCCAAAAAACAAAAGGTGGTGCTGCTGCTGCTTCTGCTGCTTCTGCTTCTGCTTGTGTCTGGCCCCTGTTGGAGCGTCCAGGCACAGGACTTCTGCTGCTGCTGACTAAATGGCCTCCTTAATTGGATCATTTGAGTAGCCAGCACACCTGTGCAGGTAGGGCATGACATGATAGGCAGCTGCCTTGATAGCGGGTGGGTGCTGAATGTTCCTAATTGACAAAATAAGATTAATGCTTATGAAGAAATATAAAATCTCATCCCTTCCCCAATATCGCGCCACACCCCTACCCCTTAATTCCCTGGTTGAACTTGATGGACATATGTCTTTTTTCGACCGTACTAACTATGTAACTATGTAACATAACATGGGGGGGGGGGGTCTCCTGGCTGTTCACACAGGTGTGTCATTGCTGTACATTGACCATGCATTGCTTCTGTGGTATTGCAAAGGCAAAGACAAATGCTTCCAGCCATCCATTGCACTAATGGATTGGTCATCAGCTGGCTGTCTATGTCCCGCATCAATATAGACCAAAGTACAGAGGGTTAGGCTATGCTATTGTGCACCTACCTGATGCATCAGAAGGTGCGAGGCCCTTGCTAAATTCTGTGCACAGACTTTGAGATCTATGCTTTAGACTGTATCTAAACCTGCTCCAACATGGACTGACATTCTGGCCTACTTTCAGCCGATGCGACTTGTCTGTCGCTGAACAGTCGCTTTTTATGTATTCAGCACCTATGTATAATGTTGTAAAAATGCTCTAGAAGCTAAAGTCGCAGAAATGTCACACATATTTGGCCTGCAACTTTCTGTGCGACAAATTCAGACAGGAAAAATCAGTATAAATCCTTAGAAAATTATCCCCCAGTGTCTCCATCTGCTGGCGGTATTGAATAAGCATTGCTGCACTGATGGGGTATGCATTAGACGAAAAAAAAGAAGAAAAAGAAGAATAATACGCCCAGAAAAGAGGCGAAAAGGAGAAAAACGTAAAAAAACGTGAAAAAAAAGTAAGAGGAAGAGAAGGGAAAAAAAGGTGGAAATGGGTTTAAAAGTGATTTCGGCGGAGAAATATATATATATATATATATATATATATATATATATATATATATATGCGCACACACACACATAGATATAAACGTATTCTCCGTTGAGATATTGCAGCCGCTGCTGTGTCCAGGCCCAGGAGCCTTAGCACTGTGCTGTGATGTCACTCAATACCACTGACATCACTAGGTGTAAACAACATCTCTCCTTTGCTGTGTATGTGACTATGGAGCTGTTTGGTGATGTCGTCTATTACGGCCTTCATAGAAGCAACAGGAGATTGTTGCATCCATCTTGAACCCTCAGAACTACAGTGCTATGATGTCACTCACTTCCACAGGCCTTGCAGAGTGTAAACAACAACAACCCAGCTTTGTTGTGTATGTAACCATAGGGATTTGTGATGTCACCTAGAACCTTCACAGCAGCGACAGCTTTATGAGGAGCATCAGCACTGCTCTGCCTGAGCAGAACCATCACCGCCATAGGTTGTCAAATAACCCGGATTTAACCCACACAGGTAAGTCCAATGGGGTGCAGGCTGGGGTGCAGGCATGTCCTCTATGCTTACAGCTTCCCGTGGGTGTTGGTTTGATACCGTTTGGGGACAGCCAAGGAGGCATCTGCAGGCAACAAAGGTAGGTGTGTGCTTGTGTGTGTGTTTCCTATGCAGATCCTAAGCCCAGTGTCACATGCAAGTAGGAGGAGTAAGAAGGGTTCCTGGCAAATCCGGGTTATGGATTGCATTTAAAAAGGCCCCGTGGGAGTGCAATGGGCCCCTGTCTTGCTGCTTAGCAATAATGGTATGGGTTTAGGTTCTGCTGTGTGTACTGGTGGTTGACTGCCCCCCAGCCCAGAGTGTGCATGGAAAATTGTCTGGCAGCCTCCCTGACAGCAAGCAGTGATAGTGCCCATGAAGGGCACCTTGTTGGGCCCGCCCCTTTCACGGTTATCGCTTCTCGGCCTTTTGGCTAAGATCAAGTGTAGTAATACAGGAGATCTGGTCAGAAGGTACTCGGGTACCCCTCTCCTCGGCCTTGTGGGATCGCCCAGGTTTATTGCCTGGGCTTCACCCACTTGTTGCTATTGGGGAGAGGGCCTAGTCCCAGGGTAACGAGTAGCGATCGCCTCTCAAGACCTTCGGGTGGAGAGAGGTTAGAACCATGGATGATGATCCGGATCCAGGTTCTGTGCCGGCATACGCAAGGATCAAAAACACCGTGAGAGTCATTCTCACGGATGATACCAAAAGGGCGGACGATTTGAAATTCGTAGTAGAGGACGTGCTCGGAGGAGTTTTCGGAATACAGAAGGGCGAGATATTGGCAATCCAGGACTACCCGAAGCGTAAAATTTTTGATGTGACGTTCACACAAAATGGCATCCACAGAGATTTTGTTACCAGAGCTGCTGCGAGTAAAGACAAAAAGCTTCAGGGTGTCCGGATTATTGAGCACGTTCTAGACGATATTAAGCTGGTGGTAGTAAAGATGTATTCCCCTTTCGCCAACCTACACGATGTTGAGTTGTTTTTACAAGTCTATTTTAGTAAGGTTGAGTGCAGAGGAAAAATCATGAACAGCTGTGGCATCTGGACATCTAAGTGGAGATTTCAGGTTACATGCAAAAAAGATGACAGATTGCCAGGGGGAATACAACTACCACCAGCTCGTTTTAAAATAAATAATATGTGTGGCGACCTCTTTTATGCGGGGATGCCAAGCTACTGCAGGAAGTGTCACAGATATGGACACACAAAAGAAAACTGTGAAAGTACATGCAAAAAATGTGGTAGCACACAGCACGAGACAGAGAAATGCACAAGAGGAGGGAGGTGCAATTTCTGTCAACAATTCGGTCACCTTTTCTCCTCTTGTCCCCACAGACATAGGACGGAGCAGCAGTGGCAACCCTGGAGGCAGCAAGGACAGCAACCGGGACACCAGCCGAGGCAAGCAGAGCCAGTGATTACCCCCCCACAAGAGGTAAGCGGTGAGATGGAGAAGGAGAAAGACCCCCCTCAGGCAAAAGGAGGGGACCCTAAAGAGCAGAGGATGGCCAAAAAACGTGCATGTGGTGGAAAAACTGGCCCCCAGGAGCATGCTGGGTTAAGAGAGGAGCGGACGGCGGCCGAATCCGCTCCTCAGCAACCTCTGGCTCAGGGTCCCCCTGAGAGCGATGATCCGGGTGGAGAGGTGAAGGTTAAAAGGCGGAGGGGCTCCAGAAGACTCTATTCGGAGGCGGTCCAGGGGGAGCCGATGGAAGTACCTGCGGATGCAGGGAACCCAAGTGACGTTCCTCCACAGGTCCCCATAGGGGATACCCCCCCTCCTCCCTGCCAGGAGGAGGTTTCAGGGGTGACCGTCTCTGAGGTACCAGAGACGGAACTAAGTGAACACCCGACCCCTATGGAGGGGCAAGAGGTGGAAGAACCCAATGAGTCTGGAGCCCTGATTGCCAGGATGCCCGAGAACAACTATGCCTCAATCATGATGGAGGAGGGGGGTCGGCTGAGTGATGGTGCCTCCTCTCCTGCTTCCTCTATGCGTACAGTTGAGTCAGATTTTGGGGGGTATGAGGCTTCGGAGGGGGAATCAGAGGTGTAAGACGTTTTCTTGTACATTCCCATGGCTGAGTTGTCCGGTCTGTCCTTGAACGTGAGAAGTGTGAGCGCCAGAGTAAGAAGGGTTGCCCTATTTAATTACTTGTCGGTTTTTGCTGCTTCCGTCCTTTTCCTGCAGGAATGTGGCATCCCGCACAGATTAAATTATAAAGAATATGAAGATGATTGGGTGCACGGTCCATCAGTCTGGTCTGGATCAAATGAGTCCAGATCAGCAGGGGTCGCCATACTTTTTAAAGGGAACGTTTTAATTGAGAGTTTTAACGAAATTTTACCAGGCAGAATTTTATTGGTCAACGCTTTTATTAATGGTATTAAATGGCGGTTTTTAAATTTTTATGGTTCTCCTGATAAGAATGAAAGAATAAAAATGTTGGAGATTTTACCCCTTTTTATTAACAATTCTAGTCCTCTTGTTTTATCAGGTGATTTTAATTGTATTTTAAGGGGAGAACGCCGTTTTTCGAACGCAGTGAGTAGGAACTATGATAAGACGTCTTTTATGTTAAAAAACTTGATTTTAGATTTTAATCTCACTGATGTTTTTAAAAAATGTAATTTTAACGTACCAGAGGAAGACGGTGTTACCTGGAGCAATGCAAGCTGTAGCTCCAGGATAGATTTTATTTTTTGTTCTTATCAAGTACTGCCTTTTAACTGTGATCTTTTTACCAATGTTTTTTCTGACCATAAATTATTGTATTTTAAAGTTAAAAGTGATTTTAAAAGGAGAACTGGTAGGAATGCCTGGAAGTTAAACGTGTCCCTTTTAGAAGATCCGCAGGTTTTATCAGATTTTATCACCTTTTACAAGGAATGCAGACGAGTAAAAGACCCCAACACTCCCACCAGTATCTGGTGGGAAAAAATGAAACTAAAAATAAAAGAATTTTTTATCCGTGTTGGGGTTAGGAAAGCTAAAGAAAAACGTGAATTTTATAATATCCTAAATACTCGTCTGCAAACCCTGTACAAATTCAGAGCACATGGGATGGAGGTGGAGAAGGAGGTACATGATCTTAAAAAAGAAATAACTAAGTGCCTGGAGCAGAAAGGAAAAGAAATTATCTTTAGGTCTCGAATACAGCATCTTGAGGAAAACGAGACCTGCTCCAGGTATTTTTTTAAGAAAATACATGAAAATAGAAGGTTAATAGAAAACATTGAAGGAGTGAATGATGTACAGGGTATTTTAAAAAAGGTGCAAGAGTTTTATGCGGATCTTTTTAATGTAAAACACATTGATGAATGTTTTATGAATGACTCGTTAAAGGAGATCACCAATTTTTTAGATCCTGTCTCACAGTCTTTTTTATTGCAGAATATTTCAGAGCAGGAGATTTTAGAGACCGTCAAGAGTTTTAAAACAGGTAAAGTGCCTGGGCCGGATGGTATACCCATTGAATTTTATGTTACTTTTTATGGTATTTTAAAAGAAGATTTGTTCTCCCTTTTTACGGAAGTCTTTAAGTCTAAAATCCTCCCAGGCTCATGGAAGAAGGGTGATGTCTCCCTGCTATTCAAAAAGGGAGACCGGTCGGAACTCAAAAACTGGAGACCAATCACCCTTCTGAACTGCGACTATAAAATAATGGCGAAACTGTGTGCTAACCGCTTAAAGAACGTAATCCATAAAATAATTCATACAAACCAAGTCTGTGGGGTGCCTGGGAGGAGTTTATGGGAGAACCTAAACCTTTTAAAGGATGTAATTAGCGACACCAAATTAAGAAAAGGAAAGCTGGCGGTTTTATCCATAGATTTTGAAAAAGCTTTCGACAGGGTGTCACATTTTTATCTTTTTAAGGTTTTAGAGAAAATGGGTATACCTGATGGCTTTTTATTGTCTCTTAGAGCTTTTTATGATAACTGTACTAGTAAAATTTTAGTAAATGGTTTTAAGACACAGGGCGTGATTTTAAATTCCGGAGTGAAGCAGGGGTGTCCCTTGTCCCCACTACTCTTCATTTGCGCAATAGAGCCTCTTTTATGTACAATACGAAAGGATAAGCAGATCCATGGAGTCCCCCTGCCAGGAGGAGGGGGACTAGAGGCGAAGGTAGTGGGGTACATGGACGATGTTGCGGTGTTTTGCAGGGACACCCCATCGCTTCAGAAGACGCTAAAACAGATTCAATATTTTAATTGTGCCTCCGGTTTTAAAGTCAATTTTAACAAAAGTAACATTTTAAACATAGGCGGAATGCCTTTGTATGATGTGCCCGTCCCTGTGTCTGAGTCGGTGCAGATTTTAGGTGTCTCCTTTGACGAGTCTAATAATGGTTTTAATAGCTGGGACTTGGTGGCTCAAAAAATAAATAAGAAAATATGTATGTGGAACATGCGAGAACTTACAATGGAAGGGAAGGTTTTAATTACAAAAATGGTGCTTTTACCTATTTTATTGTATTTAAGTCTGGTTTTCCCACCCCCCGAAATGGTTCTAAAGAAAATAACAAAAGCTTGTTTTACTTTCTTTTGGAGTTCTAAGAGCGAAAAATTAAAGAGACAAATTGTGATAAAACCGAACTCCAGGGGCGGTAAGGATTTTCCAGATTTTAAAGCTTTCCTTTTAATAAAGTTTTTTAGCATGTGTTTTACTACTGTTTTTAAAGATAGCTACTGGTCTTATTTTGTTCGTTTTAATACTGGTTATTTTATGCGGAGGAACGGCTGGTTTTCTACAGTTTTAAGTTGCCCTTATTCTTTGAATTTACCCCCTCAATACATGATTTTAGGAAAAATTTTAAACTTATATAATTTTAAAGGTAAAAGTGTTCAGGATCTGTGCAATAGCAAAAAACTACTAAAGGAAATAAAAGAAACCAGTACCGTGACTCCCATCAAAAATTTTAACGAACAGAAGTGTATACAGATTTGGAAGATGTTGAGTATTAATTATCTTTTTAATTCACAGAAGGACCTGGCCTGGAGCTGCGCACACGAGTGTCTTCCATGCCGGGCATTCCAGCACCGAAGAGGATTATCCAACTCTGCAACCTGCCCGAGGGAGGGATGCCGACAAGAGGAGACCGTGCACCATCTAATATGGACTTGTTTTTACTCGCAGAAAATATGGACAAAGATACTCCCTCTGGTAAAAAGGATAACTGGACTAAAAGACTTAAATATTGCAGTGGTTTTTTATGGTTGCCTGGAATGCCCAACACGGACTCAAGAGACTATTGCATGGAAGATCATAAACTGTGTGAAGGCAGCTCTGTGGAAGGCCAGGAATATTTTATTGTTCAAGCATGAGGTTTTATCTGTGAAGGACATTTTATCTATCTGTTTTTATGAAATGTACCAGTACTATCTTTTAGACAAGAAGAGATTTCCGCTTTTATCTAGAAAATGGTTTTTAAAAGAATGGAATTCTATCTTGTAAAGCCACCAAGTGCCCATTTTATGTTTTAATATGTTGTAAATATGTTATTTATATGTAACTGTATTTATTGACATATTTGCACAACTTTGTTAACATTATTTAATTTTTAATAAAGTTGCCCCCGTAAGGGTAGTCAAGTTAAAAAAAAAATCTGTTCTTATCAGTTTAATATCTGATACGTCCCCTATCTGGGGACCATATATTAAATGGATTTTTGAGAACGGGGGCCGATTTCGAAGCTTGCTTCCGTCGCCCTATGCATTGACCCGATATGGCAGTATCTTCGGGTACAGTGCACCACCCCCTTACAGGGTTAAAAAGAAAGATTCCTACTTTCATTGCTACCTGCTTGCTGGCTAGCCAGCTAGCCAGCCCTGTGGGCCTTGCTGCTGCTGCAGCCAAAAAACAAAAGGTGGTGCTGCTGCTGCTTCTGCTGCTTCTGCTTCTGCTTGTGTCTGGCCCCTGTTGGAGCGTCCAGGCACAGGACTTCTGCTGCTGCTGACTAAATGGCCTCCTTAATTGGATCATTTGAGTAGCCAGCACACCTGTGCAGGTAGGGCATGACATGATAGGCAGCTGCCTTGATAGCGGGTGGGTGCTGAATGTTCCTAATTGACAAAATAAGATTAATGCTTATGAAGAAATATAAAATCTCATCCCTTCCCCAATATCGCGCCACACCCCTACCCCTTAATTCCCTGGTTGAACTTGATGGACATATGTCTTTTTTCGACCGTACTAACTATGTAACTATGTAACATAACATGGGGGGGGGGGGTCTCCTGGCTGTTCACACAGGTGTGTCATTGCTGTACATTGACCATGCATTGCTTCTGTGGTATTGCAAAGGCAAAGACAAATGCTTCCAGCCATCCATTGCACTAATGGATTGGTCATCAGCTGGCTGTCTATGTCCCGCATCAATATAGACCAAAGTACAGAGGGTTAGGCTATGCTATTGTGCACCTACCTGATGCATCAGAAGGTGCGAGGCCCTTGCTAAATTCTGTGCACAGACTTTGAGATCTATGCTTTAGACTGTATCTAAACCTGCTCCAACATGGACTGACATTCTGGCCTACTTTCAGCCGATGCGACTTGTCTGTCGCTGAACAGTCGCTTTTTATGTATTCAGCACCTATGTATAATGTTGTAAAAATGCTCTAGAAGCTAAAGTCGCAGAAATGTCACACATATTTGGCCTGCAACTTTCTGTGCGACAAATTCAGACAGGAAAAATCAGTATAAATCCTTAGAAAATTATCCCCCAGTGTCTCCATCTGCTGGCGGTATTGAATAAGCATTGCTGCACTGATGGGGTATGCATTAGACGAAAAAAAAGAAGAAAAAGAAGAATAATACGCCCAGAAAAGAGGCGAAAAGGAGAAAAACGTAAAAAAACGTGAAAAAAAAGTAAGAGGAAGAGAAGGGAAAAAAAGGTGGAAATGGGTTTAAAAGTGATTTCGGCGGAGAAATATATATATATATATATATATATATATATATATATATATGCGCACACACACACATAGATATAAACGTATTCTCCGTTGAGATATTGCAGCCGCTGCTGTGTCCAGGCCCAGGAGCCTTAGCACTGTGCTGTGATGTCACTCAATACCACTGACATCACTAGGTGTAAACAACATCTCTCCTTTGCTGTGTATGTGACTATGGAGCTGTTTGGTGATGTCGTCTATTATGGCCTTCATAGAAGCAACAGGAGATTGTTGCATCCATCTAGAACCCTCAGAACTACAGTGCTATGATGTCACTGACTTCCACAGGCCTTGCAGAGTGTAAACAACAACAACCCAGCTTTGTTGTGTATGTAACCATAGGGATTTGTGATGTCACCTAGAACCTTCACAGCAGCGACAGCTTTATGAGGAGCATCAGCACTGCTCTGCCTGAGCAGAACCATCACCGCCATAGGTTGTCAAATAACCCGGATTTAACCCACACAGGTAAGTCCAATGGGGTGCAGGCATGTCCTCTATGCTTACAGCTTCCCGTGGGTGTTGGTTTGATACCGTTTGGGGACAGCCAAGGAGGCATCTGCAGGCAACAAAGGTAGGTGTGTGCTTGTGTGTGTGTTTCCTATGCAGATCCTAAGCCCAGTGTCACATGCAAGTAGGAGGAGTAAGAAGGGTTCCTGGCAAATCCGGGTTATGGATTGCATTTAAAAAGGCCCCGTGGGAGTGCAATGGGCCCCTGTCTTGCTGCTTAGCAATAATGGTATGGGTTTAGGTTCTGCTGTGTGTACTGGTGGTTGACTGCCCCCCAGCCCAGAGTGTGCATGGAAAATTGTCTGGCAGCCTCCCTGACAGCAAGCAGTGATAGTGCCCATGAAGGGGACCTTGTTGGGCCCGCCCCTTTCACGGTTATCGCTTCTCGGCCTTTTGGCTAAGATCAAGTGTAGTATCTGTTCTTATCAGTTTAATATCTGATACGTCCCCTATCTGGGGACCATATATTAAATGGATTTTTGAGAACGGGGGCCGATTTCGAAGCTTGCTTCCGTCGCCCTATGCATTGACCCGATATGGCAGTATCTTCGGGTACAGTGCACCACCCCCTTACAGGGTTAAAAAGAAAGATTCCTACTTTCATTGCTACCTGCTTGCTGGCTAGCCAGCTAGCCAGCCCTGTGGGCCTTGCTGCTGCTGCAGCCAAAAAACAAAAGGTGGTGCTGCTGCTGCTTCTGCTGCTTCTGCTTCTGCTTGTGTCTGGCCCCTGTTGGAGCGTCCAGGCACAGGACTTCTGCTGCTGCTGACTAAATGGCCTCCTTAATTGGATCATTTGAGTAGCCAGCACACCTGTGCAGGTAGGGCATGACATGATAGGCAGCTGCCTTGATAGCGGGTGGGTGCTGAATGTTCCTAATTGACAAAATAAGATTAATGCTTATGAAGAAATATAAAATCTCATCCCTTCCCCAATATCGCGCCACACCCCTACCCCTTAATTCCCTGGTTGAACTTGATGGACATATGTCTTTTTTCGACCGTACTAACTATGTAACTATGTAACATAACATGGGGGGGGGGGGTCTCCTGGCTGTTCACACAGGTGTGTCATTGCTGTACATTGACCATGCATTGCTTCTGTGGTATTGCAAAGGCAAAGACAAATGCTTCCAGCCATCCATTGCACTAATGGATTGGTCATCAGCTGGCTGTCTATGTCCCGCATCAATATAGACCAAAGTACAGAGGGTTAGGCTATGCTATTGTGCACCTACCTGATGCATCAGAAGGTGCGAGGCCCTTGCTAAATTCTGTGCACAGACTTTGAGATCTATGCTTTAGACTGTATCTAAACCTGCTCCAACATGGACTGACATTCTGGCCTACTTTCAGCCGATGCGACTTGTCTGTCGCTGAACAGTCGCTTTTTATGTATTCAGCACCTATGTATAATGTTGTAAAAATGCTCTAGAAGCTAAAGTCGCAGAAATGTCACACATATTTGGCCTGCAACTTTCTGTGCGACAAATTCAGACAGGAAAAATCAGTATAAATCCTTAGAAAATTATCCCCCAGTGTCTCCATCTGCTGGCGGTATTGAATAAGCATTGCTGCACTGATGGGGTATGCATTAGACGAAAAAAAAGAAGAAAAAGAAGAATAATACGCCCAGAAAAGAGGCGAAAAGGAGAAAAACGTAAAAAAACGTGAAAAAAAAGTAAGAGGAAGAGAAGGGAAAAAAAGGTGGAAATGGGTTTAAAAGTGATTTCGGCGGAGAAATATATATATATATATATATATATATATATATATATATATGCGCACACACACACATAGATATAAACGTATTCTCCGTTGAGATATTGCAGCCGCTGCTGTGTCCAGGCCCAGGAGCCTTAGCACTGTGCTGTGATGTCACTCAATACCACTGACATCACTAGGTGTAAACAACATCTCTCCTTTGCTGTGTATGTGACTATGGAGCTGTTTGGTGATGTCGTCTATTACGGCCTTCATAGAAGCAACAGGAGATTGTTGCATCCATCTTGAACCCTCAGAACTACAGTGCTATGATGTCACTCACTTCCACAGGCCTTGCAGGGTGTAAACAACAACAACCCAGCTTTGTTGTGTATGTAACCATAGGGATTTGTGATGTCACCTAGAACCTTCACAGCAGCGACAGCTTTATGAGGAGCATCAGCACTGCTCTGCCTGAGCAGAACCATCACCGCCATAGGTTGTCAAATAACCCGGATTTAACCCACACAGGTAAGTCCAATGGGGTGCAGGCATGTCCTCTATGCTTACAGCTTCCCGTGGGTGTTGGTTTGATACCGTTTGGGGACAGCCAAGGAGGCATCTGCAGGCAACAAAGGTAGGTGTGTGCTTGTGTGTGTGTTTCCTATGCAGATCCTAAGCCCAGTGTCACATGCAAGTAGGAGGAGTAAGAAGGGTTCCTGGCAAATCCGGGTTATGGATTGCATTTAAAAAGGCCCCGTGGGAGTGCAATGGGCCCCTGTCTTGCTGCTTAGCAATAATGGTATGGGTTTAGGTTCTGCTGTGTGTACTGGTGGTTGACTGCCCCCCAGCCCAGAGTGTGCATGGAAAATTGTCTGGCAGCCTCCCTGACAGCAAGCAGTGATAGTGCCCATGAAGGGGACCTTGTTGGGCCCGCCCCTTTCACGGTTATCGCTTCTCGGCCTTTTGGCTAAGATCAAGTGTAGTATCTGTTCTTATCAGTTTAATATCTGATACGTCCCCTATCTGGGGACCATATATTAAATGGATTTTTGAGAACGGGGGCCGATTTCGAAGCTTGCTTCCGTCGCCCTATGCATTGACCCGATATGGCAGTATCTTCGGGTACAGTGCACCACCCCCTTACAGGGTTAAAAAGAAAGATTCCTACTTTCATTGCTACCTGCTTGCTGGCTAGCCAGCTAGCCAGCCCTGTGGGCCTTGCTGCTGCTGCAGCCAAAAAACAAAAGGTGCTGCTGCTGCTGCTTCTGCTGCTTCTGCTTCTGCTTGTGTCTGGCCCCTGTTGGAGCGTCCAGGCACAGGACTTCTGCTGCTGCTGACTAAATGGCCTCCTTAATTGGATCATTTGAGTAGCCAGCACACCTGTGCAGGTAGGGCATGACATGATAGGCAGCTGCCTTGATAGCGGGTGGGTGCTGAATGTTCCTAATTGACAAAATAAGATTAATGCTTATGAAGAAATATAAAATCTCATCCCTTCCCCAATATCGCGCCACACCCCTACCCCTTAATTCCCTGGTTGAACTTGATGGACATATGTCTTTTTTCGACCGTACTAACTATGTAACTATGTAACATAACATGGGGGGGGGGGTCTCCTGGCTGTTCACACAGGTGTGTCATTGCTGTACATTGACCATGCATTGCTTCTGTGGTATTGCAAAGGCAAAGACAAATGCTTCCAGCCATCCATTGCACTAATGGATTGGTCATCAGCTGGCTGTCTATGTCCCGCATCAATATAGACCAAAGTACAGAGGGTTAGGCTATGCTATTGTGCACCTACCTGATGCATCAGAAGGTGCGAGGCCCTTGCTAAATTCTGTGCACAGACTTTGAGATCTATGCTTTAGACTGTATCTAAACCTGCTCCAACATGGACTGACATTCTGGCCTACTTTCAGCCGATGCGACTTGTCTGTCGCTGAACAGTCGCTTTTTATGTATTCAGCACCTATGTATAATGTTGTAAAAATGCTCTAGAAGCTAAAGTCGCAGAAATGTCACACATATTTGGCCTGCAACTTTCTGTGCGACAAATTCAGACAGGAAAAATCAGTATAAATCCTTAGAAAATTATCCCCCAGTGTCTCCATCTGCTGGCGGTATTGAATAAGCATTGCTGCACTGATGGGGTATGCATTAGACGAAAAAAAAGAAGAAAAAGAAGAATAATACGCCCAGAAAAGAGGCGAAAAGGAGAAAAACGTAAAAAAACGTGAAAAAAAAGTAAGAGGAAGAGAAGGGAAAAAAAGGTGGAAATGGGTTTAAAAGTGATTTCGGCGGAGAAATATATATATATATATATATATATATATATATATATATATATGCGCACACACACACATAGATATAAACGTATTCTCCGTTGAGATATTGCAGCCGCTGCTGTGTCCAGGCCCAGGAGCCTTAGCACTGTGCTGTGATGTCACTCAATACCACTGACATCACTAGGTGTAAACAACATCTCTCCTTTGCTGTGTATGTGACTATGGAGCTGTTTGGTGATGTCGTCTATTACGGCCTTCATAGAAGCAACAGGAGATTGTTGCATCCATCTTGAACCCTCAGAACTACAGTGCTATGATGTCACTCACTTCCACAGGCCTTGCAGAGTGTAAACAACAACAACCCAGCTTTGTTGTGTATGTAACCATAGGGATTTGTGATGTCACCTAGAACCTTCACAGCAGCGACAGCTTTATGAGGAGCATCAGCACTGCTCTGCCTGAGCAGAACCATCACCGCCATAGGTTGTCAAATAACCCGGATTTAACCCACACAGGTAAGTCCAATGGGGTGCAGGCATGTCCTCTATGCTTACAGCTTCCCGTGGGTGTTGGTTTGATACCGTTTGGGGACAGCCAAGGAGGCATCTGCAGGCAACAAAGGTAGGTGTGTGCTTGTGTGTGTGTTTCCTATGCAGATCCTAAGCCCAGTGTCACATGCAAGTAGGAGGAGTAAGAAGGGTTCCTGGCAAATCCGGGTTATGGATTGCATTTAAAAAGGCCCCGTGGGAGTGCAATGGGCCCCTGTCTTGCTGCTTAGCAATAATGGTATGGGTTTAGGTTCTGCTGTGTGTACTGGTGGTTGACTGCCCCCCAGCCCAGAGTGTGCATGGAAAATTGTCTGGCAGCCTCCCTGACAGCAAGCAGTGATAGTGCCCATGAAGGGGACCTTGTTGGGCCCGCCCCTTTCACGGTTATCGCTTCTCGGCCTTTTGGCTAAGATCAAGTGTAGTATCTGTTCTTATCAGTTTAATATCTGATACGTCCCCTATCTGGGGACCATATATTAAATGGATTTTTGAGAACGGGGGCCGATTTCGAAGCTTGCTTCCGTCGCCCTATGCATTGACCCGATATGGCAGTATCTTCGGGTACAGTGCACCACCCCCTTACAGGGTTAAAAAGAAAGATTCCTACTTTCATTGCTACCTGCTTGCTGGCTAGCCAGCTAGCCAGCCCTGTGGGCCTTGCTGCTGCTGCAGCCAAAAAACAAAAGGTGGTGCTGCTGCTGCTTCTGCTGCTTCTGCTTCTGCTTGTGTCTGGCCCCTGTTGGAGCGTCCAGGCACAGGACTTCTGCTGCTGCTGACTAAATGGCCTCCTTAATTGGATCATTTGAGTAGCCAGCACACCTGTGCAGGTAGGGCATGACATGATAGGCAGCTGCCTTGATAGCGGGTGGGTGCTGAATGTTCCTAATTGACAAAATAAGATTAATGCTTATGAAGAAATATAAAATCTCATCCCTTCCCCAATATCGCGCCACACCCCTACCCCTTAATTCCCTGGTTGAACTTGATGGACATATGTCTTTTTTCGACCGTACTAACTATGTAACTATGTAACATAACATGGGGGGGGGGGGTCTCCTGGCTGTTCACACAGGTGTGTCATTGCTGTACATTGACCATGCATTGCTTCTGTGGTATTGCAAAGGCAAAGACAAATGCTTCCAGCCATCCATTGCACTAATGGATTGGTCATCAGCTGGCTGTCTATGTCCCGCATCAATATAGACCAAAGTACAGAGGGTTAGGCTATGCTATTGTGCACCTACCTGATGCATCAGAAGGTGCGAGGCCCTTGCTAAATTCTGTGCACAGACTTTGAGATCTATGCTTTAGACTGTATCTAAACCTGCTCCAACATGGACTGACATTCTGGCCTACTTTCAGCCGATGCGACTTGTCTGTCGCTGAACAGTCGCTTTTTATGTATTCAGCACCTATGTATAATGTTGTAAAAATGCTCTAGAAGCTAAAGTCGCAGAAATGTCACACATATTTGGCCTGCAACTTTCTGTGCGACAAATTCAGACAGGAAAAATCAGTATAAATCCTTAGAAAATTATCCCCCAGTGTCTCCATCTGCTGGCGGTATTGAATAAGCATTGCTGCACTGATGGGGTATGCATTAGACGAAAAAAAAGAAGAAAAAGAAGAATAATACGCCCAGAAAAGAGGCGAAAAGGAGAAAAACGTAAAAAAACGTGAAAAAAAAGTAAGAGGAAGAGAAGGGAAAAAAAGGTGGAAATGGGTTTAAAAGTGATTTCGGCGGAGAAATATATATATATATATATATATATATATATATATATATATATATATGCGCACACACACACATAGATATAAACGTATTCTCCGTTGAGATATTGCAGCCGCTGCTGTGTCCAGGCCCAGGAGCCTTAGCACTGTGCTGTGATGTCACTCAATACCACTGACATCACTAGGTGTAAACAACATCTCTCCTTTGCTGTGTATGTGACTATGGAGCTGTTTGGTGATGTCGTCTATTACGGCCTTCATAGAAGCAACAGGAGATTGTTGCATCCATCTTGAACCCTCAGAACTACAGTGCTATGATGTCACTCACTTCCACAGGCCTTGCAGAGTGTAAACAACAACAACCCAGCTTTGTTGTGTATGTAACCATAGGGATTTGTGATGTCACCTAGAACCTTCACAGCAGCGACAGCTTTATGAGGAGCATCAGCACTGCTCTGCCTGAGCAGAACCATCACCGCCATAGGTTGTCAAATAACCCGGATTTAACCCACACAGGTAAGTCCAATGGGGTGCAGGCATGTCCTCTATGCTTACAGCTTCCCGTGGGTGTTGGTTTGATACCGTTTGGGGACAGCCAAGGAGGCATCTGCAGGCAACAAAGGTAGGTGTGTGCTTGTGTGTGTGTTTCCTATGCAGATCCTAAGCCCAGTGTCACATGCAAGTAGGAGGAGTAAGAAGGGTTCCTGGCAAATCCGGGTTATGGATTGCATTTAAAAAGGCCCCGTGGGAGTGCAATGGGCCCCTGTCTTGCTGCTTAGCAATAATGGTATGGGTTTAGGTTCTGCTGTGTGTACTGGTGGTTGACTGCCCCCCAGCCCAGAGTGTGCATGGAAAATTGTCTGGCAGCCTCCCTGACAGCAAGCAGTGATAGTGCCCATGAAGGGGACCTTGTTGGGCCCGCCCCTTTCACGGTTATCGCTTCTCGGCCTTTTGGCTAAGATCAAGTGTAGTATCTGTTCTTATCAGTTTAATATCTGATACGTCCCCTATCTGGGGACCATATATTAAATGGATTTTTGAGAACGGGGGCCGATTTCGAAGCTTGCTTCCGTCGCCCTATGCATTGACCCGATATGGCAGTATCTTCGGGTACAGTGCACCACCCCCTTACAGGGTTAAAAAGAAAGATTCCTACTTTCATTGCTACCTGCTTGCTGGCTAGCCAGCTAGCCAGCCCTGTGGGCCTTGCTGCTGCTGCAGCCAAAAAACAAAAGGTGGTGCTGCTGCTGCTTCTGCTGCTTCTGCTTCTGCTTGTGTCTGGCCCCTGTTGGAGCGTCCAGGCACAGGACTTCTGCTGCTGCTGACTAAATGGCCTCCTTAATTGGATCATTTGAGTAGCCAGCACACCTGTGCAGGTAGGGCATGACATGATAGGCAGCTGCCTTGATAGCGGGTGGGTGCTGAATGTTCCTAATTGACAAAATAAGATTAATGCTTATGAAGAAATATAAAATCTCATCCCTTCCCCAATATCGCGCCACACCCCTACCCCTTAATTCCCTGGTTGAACTTGATGGACATATGTCTTTTTTCGACCGTACTAACTATGTAACTATGTAACATAACATGGGGGGGGGGGTCTCCTGGCTGTTCACACAGGTGTGTCATTGCTGTACATTGACCATGCATTGCTTCTGTGGTATTGCAAAGGCAAAGACAAATGCTTCCAGCCATCCATTGCACTAATGGATTGGTCATCAGCTGGCTGTCTATGTCCCGCATCAATATAGACCAAAGTACAGAGGGTTAGGCTATGCTATTGTGCACCTACCTGATGCATCAGAAGGTGCGAGGCCCTTGCTAAATTCTGTGCACAGACTTTGAGATCTATGCTTTAGACTGTATCTAAACCTGCTCCAACATGGACTGACATTCTGGCCTACTTTCAGCCGATGCGACTTGTCTGTCGCTGAACAGTCGCTTTTTATGTATTCAGCACCTATGTATAATGTTGTAAAAATGCTCTAGAAGCTAAAGTCGCAGAAATGTCACACATATTTGGCCTGCAACTTTCTGTGCGACAAATTCAGACAGGAAAAATCAGTATAAATCCTTAGAAAATTATCCCCCAGTGTCTCCATCTGCTGGCGGTATTGAATAAGCATTGCTGCACTGATGGGGTATGCATTAGACGAAAAAAAAGAAGAAAAAGAAGAATAATACGCCCAGAAAAGAGGCGAAAAGGAGAAAAACGTAAAAAAACGTGAAAAAAAAGTAAGAGGAAGAGAAGGGAAAAAAAGGTGGAAATGGGTTTAAAAGTGATTTCGGCGGAGAAATATATATATATATATATATATATATATATATATATATATATATATATGCGCACACACACACATAGATATAAACGTATTCTCCGTTGAGATATTGCAGCCGCTGCTGTGTCCAGGCCCAGGAGCCTTAGCACTGTGCTGTGATGTCACTCAATACCACTGACATCACTAGGTGTAAACAACATCTCTCCTTTGCTGTGTATGTGACTATGGAGCTGTTTGGTGATGTCGTCTATTACGGCCTTCATAGAAGCAACAGGAGATTGTTGCATCCATCTTGAACCCTCAGAACTACAGTGCTATGATGTCACTCACTTCCACAGGCCTTGCAGAGTGTAAACAACAACAACCCAGCTTTGTTGTGTATGTAACCATAGGGATTTGTGATGTCACCTAGAACCTTCACAGCAGCGACAGCTTTATGAGGAGCATCAGCACTGCTCTGCCTGAGCAGAACCATCACCGCCATAGGTTGTCAAATAACCCGGATTTAACCCACACAGGTAAGTCCAATGGGGTGCAGGCATGTCCTCTATGCTTACAGCTTCCCGTGGGTGTTGGTTTGATACCGTTTGGGGACAGCCAAGGAGGCATCTGCAGGCAACAAAGGTAGGTGTGTGCTTGTGTGTGTGTTTCCTATGCAGATCCTAAGCCCAGTGTCACATGCAAGTAGGAGGAGTAAGAAGGGTTCCTGGCAAATCCGGGTTATGGATTGCATTTAAAAAGGCCCCGTGGGAGTGCAATGGGCCCCTGTCTTGCTGCTTAGCAATAATGGTATGGGTTTAGGTTCTGCTGTGTGTACTGGTGGTTGACTGCCCCCCAGCCCAGAGTGTGCATGGAAAATTGTCTGGCAGCCTCCCTGACAGCAAGCAGTGATAGTGCCCATGAAGGGGACCTTGTTGGGCCCGCCCCTTTCACGGTTATCGCTTCTCGGCCTTTTGGCTAAGATCAAGTGTAGTATCTGTTCTTATCAGTTTAATATCTGATACGTCCCCTATCTGGGGACCACATATTAAATGGATTTTTGAGAACGGGGGCCGATTTCGAAGCTTGCTTCCGTCGCCCTATGCATTGACCCGATATGGCAGTATCTTCGGGTACAGTGCACCACCCCCTTACAGGGTTAAAAAGAAAGATTCCTACTTTCATTGCTACCTGCTTGCTGGCTAGCCAGCTAGCCAGCCCTGTGGGCCTTGCTGCTGCTGCAGCCAAAAAACAAAAGGTGGTGCTTCTGCTGCTTCTGCTTCTGCTTGTGTCTGGCCCCTGTTGGAGCGTCCAGGCACAGGACTTCTGCTGCTGCTGACTAAATGGCCTCCTTAATTGGATCATTTGAGTAGCCAGCACACCTGTGCAGGTAGGGCATGACATGATAGGCAGCTGCCTTGATAGCGGGTGGGTGCTGAATGTTCCTAATTGACAAAATAAGATTAATGCTTATGAAGAAATATAAAATCTCATCCCTTCCCCAATATCGCGCCACACCCCTACCCCTTAATTCCCTGGTTGAACTTGATGGACATATGTCTTTTTTCGACCGTACTAACTATGTAACTATGTAACATAACATGGGGGGGGGGGTCTCCTGGCTGTTCACACAGGTGTGTCATTGCTGTACATTGACCATGCATTGCTTCTGTGGTATTGCAAAGGCAAAGACAAATGCTTCCAGCCATCCATTGCACTAATGGATTGGTCATCAGCTGGCTGTCTATGTCCCGCATCAATATAGACCAAAGTACAGAGGGTTAGGCTATGCTATTGTGCACCTACCTGATGCATCAGAAGGTGCGAGGCCCTTGCTAAATTCTGTGCACAGACTTTGAGATCTATGCTTTAGACTGTATCTAAACCTGCTCCAACATGGACTGACATTCTGGCCTACTTTCAGCCGATGCGACTTGTCTGTCGCTGAACAGTCGCTTTTTATGTATTCAGCACCTATGTATAATGTTGTAAAAATGCTCTAGAAGCTAAAGTCGCAGAAATGTCACACATATTTGGCCTGCAACTTTCTGTGCGACAAATTCAGACAGGAAAAATCAGTATAAATCCTTAGAAAATTATCCCCCAGTGTCTCCATCTGCTGGCGGTATTGAATAAGCATTGCTGCACTGATGGGGTATGCATTAGACGAAAAAAAAGAAGAAAAAGAAGAATAATACGCCCAGAAAAGAGGCGAAAAGGAGAAAAACGTAAAAAAACGTGAAAAAAAAGTAAGAGGAAGAGAAGGGAAAAAAAGGTGGAAATGGGTTTAAAAGTGATTTCGGCGGAGAAATATATATATATATATATATATATATATATATATATATATATGCGCACACACACACATAGATATAAACGTATTCTCCGTTGAGATATTGCAGCCGCTGCTGTGTCCAGGCCCAGGAGCCTTAGCACTGTGCTGTGATGTCACTCAATACCACTGACATCACTAGGTGTAAACAACATCTCTCCTTTGCTGTGTATGTGACTATGGAGCTGTTTGGTGATGTCGTCTATTACGGCCTTCATAGAAGCAACAGGAGATTGTTGCATCCATCTTGAACCCTCAGAACTACAGTGCTATGATGTCACTCACTTCCACAGGCCTTGCAGAGTGTAAACAACAACAACCCAGCTTTGTTGTGTATGTAACCATAGGGATTTGTGATGTCACCTAGAACCTTCACAGCAGCGACAGCTTTATGAGGAGCATCAGCACTGCTCTGCCTGAGCAGAACCATCACCGCCATAGGTTGTCAAATAACCCGGATTTAACCCACACAGGTAAGTCCAATGGGGTGCAGGCATGTCCTCTATGCTTACAGCTTCCCGTGGGTGTTGGTTTGATACCGTTTGGGGACAGCCAAGGAGGCATCTGCAGGCAACAAAGGTAGGTGTGTGCTTGTGTGTGTGTTTCCTATGCAGATCCTAAGCCCAGTGTCACATGCAAGTAGGAGGAGTAAGAAGGGTTCCTGGCAAATCCGGGTTATGGATTGCATTTAAAAAGGCCCCGTGGGAGTGCAATGGGCCCCTGTCTTGCTGCTTAGCAATAATGGTATGGGTTTAGGTTCTGCTGTGTGTACTGGTGGTTGACTGCCCCCCAGCCCAGAGTGTGCATGGAAAATTGTCTGGCAGCCTCCCTGACAGCAAGCAGTGATAGTGCCCATGAAGGGGACCTTGTTGGGCCCGCCCCTTTCACGGTTATCGCTTCTCGGCCTTTTGGCTAAGATCAAGTGTAGTATCTGTTCTTATCAGTTTAATATCTGATACGTCCCCTATCTGGGGACCACATATTAAATGGATTTTTGAGAACGGGGGCCGATTTCGAAGCTTGCTTCCGTCGCCCTATGCATTGACCCGATATGGCAGTATCTTCGGGTACAGTGCACCACCCCCTTACAGGGTTAAAAAGAAAGATTCCTACTTTCATTGCTACCTGCTTGCTGGCTAGCCAGCTAGCCAGCCCTGTGGGCCTTGCTGCTGCTGCAGCCAAAAAACAAAAGGTGGTGCTGCTGCTGCTTCTGCTGCTTCTGCTTCTGCTTGTGTCTGGCCCCTGTTGGAGCGTCCAGGCACAGGACTTCTGCTGCTGCTGACTAAATGGCCTCCTTAATTGGATCATTTGAGTAGCCAGCACACCTGTGCAGGTAGGGCATGACATGATAGGCAGCTGCCTTGATAGCGGGTGGGTGCTGAATGTTCCTAATTGACAAAATAAGATTAATGCTTATGAAGAAATATAAAATCTCATCCCTTCCCCAATATCGCGCCACACCCCTACCCCTTAATTCCCTGGTTGAACTTGATGGACATATGTCTTTTTTCGACCGTACTAACTATGTAACTATGTAACATAACATGGGGGGGGGGGGGTCTCCTGGCTGTTCACACAGGTGTGTCATTGCTGTACATTGACCATGCATTGCTTCTGTGGTATTGCAAAGGCAAAGACAAATGCTTCCAGCCATCCATTGCACTAATGGATTGGTCATCAGCTGGCTGTCTATGTCCCGCATCAATATAGACCAAAGTACAGAGGGTTAGGCTATGCTATTGTGCACCTACCTGATGCATCAGAAGGTGCGAGGCCCTTGCTAAATTCTGTGCACAGACTTTGAGATCTATGCTTTAGACTGTATCTAAACCTGCTCCAACATGGACTGACATTCTGGCCTACTTTCAGCCGATGCGACTTGTCTGTCGCTGAACAGTCGCTTTTTATGTATTCAGCACCTATGTATAATGTTGTAAAAATGCTCTAGAAGCTAAAGTCGCAGAAATGTCACACATATTTGGCCTGCAACTTTCTGTGCGACAAATTCAGACAGGAAAAATCAGTATAAATCCTTAGAAAATTATCCCCCAGTGTCTCCATCTGCTGGCGGTATTGAATAAGCATTGCTGCACTGATGGGGTATGCATTAGACGAAAAAAAAGAAGAAAAAGAAGAATAATACGCCCAGAAAAGAGGCGAAAAGGAGAAAAACGTAAAAAAACGTGAAAAAAAGTAAGAGGAAGAGAAGGGAAAAAAAGGTGGAAATGGGTTTAAAAGTGATTTCGGCGGAGAAATATATATATATATATATATATATATATATATATATATATATATATATATATATATGCGCACACACACACATAGATATAAACGTATTCTCCGTTGAGATATTGCAGCCGCTGCTGTGTCCAGGCCCAGGAGCCTTAGCACTGTGCTGTGATGTCACTCAATACCACTGACATCACTAGGTGTAAACAACATCTCTCCTTTGCTGTGTATGTGACTATGGAGCTGTTTGGTGATGTCGTCTATTACGGCCTTCATAGAAGCAACAGGAGATTGTTGCATCCATCTTGAACCCTCAGAACTACAGTGCTATGATGTCACTCACTTCCACAGGCCTTGCAGAGTGTAAACAACAACAACCCAGCTTTGTTGTGTATGTAACCATAGGGATTTGTGATGTCACCTAGAACCTTCACAGCAGCGACAGCTTTATGAGGAGCATCAGCACTGCTCTGCCTGAGCAGAACCATCACCGCCATAGGTTGTCAAATAACCCGGATTTAACCCACACAGGTAAGTCCAATGGGGTGCAGGCATGTCCTCTATGCTTACAGCTTCCCGTGGGTGTTGGTTTGATACCGTTTGGGGACAGCCAAGGAGGCATCTGCAGGCAACAAAGGTAGGTGTGTGCTTGTGTGTGTGTTTCCTATGCAGATCCTAAGCCCAGTGTCACATGCAAGTAGGAGGAGTAAGAAGGGTTCCTGGCAAATCCGGGTTATGGATTGCATTTAAAAAGGCCCCGTGGGAGTGCAATGGGCCCCTGTCTTGCTGCTTAGCAATAATGGTATGGGTTTAGGTTCTGCTGTGTGTACTGGTGGTTGACTGCCCCCCAGCCCAGAGTGTGCATGGAAAATTGTCTGGCAGCCTCCCTGACAGCAAGCAGTGATAGTGCCCATGAAGGGGACCTTGTTGGGCCCGCCCCTTTCACGGTTATCGCTTCTCGGCCTTTTGGCTAAGATCAAGTGTAGTATCTGTTCTTATCAGTTTAATATCTGATACGTCCCCTATCTGGGGACCATATATTAAATGGATTTTTGAGAACGGGGGCCGATTTCGAAGCTTGCTTCCGTCGCCCTATGCATTGACCCGATATGGCAGTATCTTCGGGTACAGTGCACCACCCCCTTACAGGGTTAAAAAGAAAGATTCCTACTTTCATTGCTACCTGCTTGCTGGCTAGCCAGCTAGCCAGCCCTGTGGGCCTTGCTGCTGCTGCAGCCAAAAAACAAAAGGTGGTGCTTCTGCTGCTTCTGCTTCTGCTTGTGTCTGGCCCCTGTTGGAGCGTCCAGGCACAGGACTTCTGCTGCTGCTGACTAAATGGCCTCCTTAATTGGATCATTTGAGTAGCCAGCACACCTGTGCAGGTAGGGCATGACATGATAGGCAGCTGCCTTGATAGCGGGTGGGTGCTGAATGTTCCTAATTGACAAAATAAGATTAATGCTTATGAAGAAATATAAAATCTCATCCCTTCCCCAATATCGCGCCACACCCCTACCCCTTAATTCCCTGGTTGAACTTGATGGACATATGTCTTTTTTCGACCGTACTAACTATGTAACTATGTAACATAACATGGGGGGGGGGGGGGTCTCCTGGCTGTTCACACAGGTGTGTCATTGCTGTACATTGACCATGCATTGCTTCTGTGGTATTGCAAAGGCAAAGACAAATGCTTCCAGCCATCCATTGCACTAATGGATTGGTCATCAGCTGGCTGTCTATGTCCCGCATCAATATAGACCAAAGTACAGAGGGTTAGGCTATGCTATTGTGCACCTACCTGATGCATCAGAAGGTGCGAGGCCCTTGCTAAATTCTGTGCACAGACTTTGAGATCTATGCTTTAGACTGTATCTAAACCTGCTCCAACATGGACTGACATTCTGGCCTACTTTCAGCCGATGCGACTTGTCTGTCGCTGAACAGTCGCTTTTTATGTATTCAGCACCTATGTATAATGTTGTAAAAATGCTCTAGAAGCTAAAGTCGCAGAAATGTCACACATATTTGGCCTGCAACTTTCTGTGCGACAAATTCAGACAGGAAAAATCAGTATAAATCCTTAGAAAATTATCCCCCAGTGTCTCCATCTGCTGGCGGTATTGAATAAGCATTGCTGCACTGATGGGGTATGCATTAGACGAAAAAAAAGAAGAAAAAGAAGAATAATACGCCCAGAAAAGAGGCGAAAAGGAGAAAAACGTAAAAAAACGTGAAAAAAAAGTAAGAGGAAGAGAAGGGAAAAAAAGGTGGAAATGGGTTTAAAAGTGATTTCGGCGGAGAAATATATATATATATATATATATATATATATATATATATATATATATATGCGCACACACACACATAGATATAAACGTATTCTCCGTTGAGATATTGCAGCCGCTGCTGTGTCCAGGCCCAGGAGCCTTAGCACTGTGCTGTGATGTCACTCAATACCACTGACATCACTAGGTGTAAACAACATCTCTCCTTTGCTGTGTATGTGACTATGGAGCTGTTTGGTGATGTCGTCTATTACGGCCTTCATAGAAGCAACAGGAGATTGTTGCATCCATCTAGAACCCTCAGAACTACAGTGCTATGATGTCACTCACTTCCACAGGCCTTGCAGAGTGTAAACAACAACAACCCAGCTTTGTTGTGTATGTAACCATAGGGATTTGTGATGTCACCTAGAACCTTCACAGCAGCGACAGCTTTATGAGGAGCATCAGCACTGCTCTGCCTGAGCAGAACCATCACCGCCATAGGTTGTCAAATAACCCGGATTTAACCCACACAGGTAAGTCCAATGGGGTGCAGGCATGTCCTCTATGCTTACAGCTTCCCGTGGGTGTTGGTTTGATACCGTTTGGGGACAGCCAAGGAGGCATCTGCAGGCAACAAAGGTAGGTGTGTGCTTGTGTGTGTGTTTCCTATGCAGATCCTAAGCCCAGTGTCACATGCAAGTAGGAGGAGTAAGAAGGGTTCCTGGCAAATCCGGGTTATGGATTGCATTTAAAAAGGCCCCGTGGGAGTGCAATGGGCCCCTGTCTTGCTGCTTAGCAATAATGGTATGGGTTTAGGTTCTGCTGTGTGTACTGGTGGTTGACTGCCCCCCAGCCCAGAGTGTGCATGGAAAATTGTCTGGCAGCCTCCCTGACAGCAAGCAGTGATAGTGCCCATGAAGGGGACCTTGTTGGGCCCGCCCCTTTCACGGTTATCGCTTCTCGGCCTTTTGGCTAAGATCAAGTGTAGTATCTGTTCTTATCAGTTTAATATCTGATACGTCCCCTATCTGGGGACCATATATTAAATGGATTTTTGAGAACGGGGGCCGATTTCGAAGCTTGCTTCCGTCGCCCTATGCATTGACCCGATATGGCAGTATCTTCGGGTACAGTGCACCACCCCCTTACAGGGTTAAAAAGAAAGATTCCTACTTTCATTGCTACCTGCTTGCTGGCTAGCCAGCTAGCCAGCCCTGTGGGCCTTGCTGCTGCTGCAGCCAAAAAACAAAAGGTGGTGCTGCTGCTGCTTCTGCTGCTTCTGCTTCTGCTTGTGTCTGGCCCCTGTTGGAGCGTCCAGGCACAGGACTTCTGCTGCTGCTGACTAAATGGCCTCCTTAATTGGATCATTTGAGTAGCCAGCACACCTGTGCAGGTAGGGCATGACATGATAGGCAGCTGCCTTGATAGCGGGTGGGTGCTGAATGTTCCTAATTGACAAAATAAGATTAATGCTTATGAAGAAATATAAAATCTCATCCCTTCCCCAATATCGCGCCACACCCCTACCCCTTAATTCCCTGGTTGAACTTGATGGACATATGTCTTTTTTCGACCGTACTAACTATGTAACTATGTAACATAACATGGGGGGGGGGTCTCCTGGCTGTTCACACAGGTGTGTCATTGCTGTACATTGACCATGCATTGCTTCTGTGGTATTGCAAAGGCAAAGACAAATGCTTCCAGCCATCCATTGCACTAATGGATTGGTCATCAGCTGGCTGTCTATGTCCCGCATCAATATAGACCAAAGTACAGAGGGTTAGGCTATGCTATTGTGCACCTACCTGATGCATCAGAAGGTGCGAGGCCCTTGCTAAATTCTGTGCACAGACTTTGAGATCTATGCTTTAGACTGTATCTAAACCTGCTCCAACATGGACTGACATTCTGGCCTACTTTCAGCCGATGCGACTTGTCTGTCGCTGAACAGTCGCTTTTTATGTATTCAGCACCTATGTATAATGTTGTAAAAATGCTCTAGAAGCTAAAGTCGCAGAAATGTCACACATATTTGGCCTGCAACTTTCTGTGCGACAAATTCAGACAGGAAAAATCAGTATAAATCCTTAGAAAATTATCCCCCAGTGTCTCCATCTGCTGGCGGTATTGAATAAGCATTGCTGCACTGATGGGGTATGCATTAGACGAAAAAAAAGAAGAAAAAGAAGAATAATACGCCCAGAAAAGAGGCGAAAAGGAGAAAAACGTAAAAAAACGTGAAAAAAAAGTAAGAGGAAGAGAAGGGAAAAAAAGGTGGAAATGGGTTTAAAAGTGATTTCGGCGGAGAAATATATATATATATATATATATATATATATATATATATATATATATATATGCGCACACACACACATAGATATAAACGTATTCTCCGTTGAGATATTGCAGCCGCTGCTGTGTCCAGGCCCAGGAGCCTTAGCACTGTGCTGTGATGTCACTCAATACCACTGACATCACTAGGTGTAAACAACATCTCTCCTTTGCTGTGTATGTGACTATGGAGCTGTTTGGTGATGTCGTCTATTATGGCCTTCATAGAAGCAACAGGAGATTGTTGCATCCATCTTGAACCCTCAGAACTACAGTGCTATGATGTCACTCACTTCCACAGGCCTTGCAGAGTGTAAACAACAACAACCCAGCTTTGTTGTGTATGTAACCATAGGGATTTGTGATGTCACCTAGAACCTTCACAGCAGCGACAGCTTTATGAGGAGCATCAGCACTGCTCTGCCTGAGCAGAACCATCACCGCCATAGGTTGTCAAATAACCCGGATTTAACCCACACAGGTAAGTCCAATGGGGTGCAGGCATGTCCTCTATGCTTACAGCTTCCCGTGGGTGTTGGTTTGATACCGTTTGGGGACAGCCAAGGAGGCATCTGCAGGCAACAAAGGTAGGTGTGTGCTTGTGTGTGTGTTTCCTATGCAGATCCTAAGCCCAGTGTCACATGCAAGTAGGAGGAGTAAGAAGGGTTCCTGGCAAATCCGGGTTATGGATTGCATTTAAAAAGGCCCCGTGGGAGTGCAATGGGCCCCTGTCTTGCTGCTTAGCAATAATGGTATGGGTTTAGGTTCTGCTGTGTGTACTGGTGGTTGACTGCCCCCCAGCCCAGAGTGTGCATGGAAAATTGTCTGGCAGCCTCCCTGACAGCAAGCAGTGATAGTGCCCATGAAGGGGACCTTGTTGGGCCCGCCCCTTTCACGGTTATCGCTTCTCGGCCTTTTGGCTAAGATCAAGTGTAGTATCTGTTCTTATCAGTTTAATATCTGATACGTCCCCTATCTGGGGACCACATATTAAATGGATTTTTGAGAACGGGGGCCGATTTCGAAGCTTGCTTCCGTCGCCCTATGCATTGACCCGATATGGCAGTATCTTCGGGTACAGTGCACCACCCCCTTACAGGGTTAAAAAGAAAGATTCCTACTTTCATTGCTACCTGCTTGCTGGCTAGCCAGCTAGCCAGCCCTGTGGGCCTTGCTGCTGCTGCAGCCAAAAAACAAAAGGTGGTGCTGCTGCTGCTTCTGCTGCTTCTGCTTCTGCTTGTGTCTGGCCCCTGTTGGAGCGTCCAGGCACAGGACTTCTGCTGCTGCTGACTAAATGGCCTCCTTAATTGGATCATTTGAGTAGCCAGCACACCTGTGCAGGTAGGGCATGACATGATAGGCAGCTGCCTTGATAGCGGGTGGGTGCTGAATGTTCCTAATTGACAAAATAAGATTAATGCTTATGAAGAAATATAAAATCTCATCCCTTCCCCAATATCGCGCCACACCCCTACCCCTTAATTCCCTGGTTGAACTTGATGGACATATGTCTTTTTTCGACCGTACTAACTATGTAACTATGTAACATAACATGGGGGGGGGGGGTCTCCTGGCTGTTCACACAGGTGTGTCATTGCTGTACATTGACCATGCATTGCTTCTGTGGTATTGCAAAGGCAAAGACAAATGCTTCCAGCCATCCATTGCACTAATGGATTGGTCATCAGCTGGCTGTCTATGTCCCGCATCAATATAGACCAAAGTACAGAGGGTTAGGCTATGCTATTGTGCACCTACCTGATGCATCAGAAGGTGCGAGGCCCTTGCTAAATTCTGTGCACAGACTTTGAGATCTATGCTTTAGACTGTATCTAAACCTGCTCCAACATGGACTGACATTCTGGCCTACTTTCAGCCGATGCGACTTGTCTGTCGCTGAACAGTTGCTTTTTATGTATTCAGCACCTATGTATAATGTTGTAAAAATGCTCTAGAAGCTAAAGTCGCAGAAATGTCACACATATTTGGCCTGCAACTTTCTGTGCGACAAATTCAGACAGGAAAAATCAGTATAAATCCTTAGAAAATTATCCCCCAGTGTCTCCATCTGCTGGCGGTATTGAATAAGCATTGCTGCACTGATGGGGTATGCATTAGACGAAAAAAAAGAAGAAAAAGAAGAATAATACGCCCAGAAAAGAGGCGAAAAGGAGAAAAACGTAAAAAAACGTGAAAAAAAAGTAAGAGGAAGAGAAGGGAAAAAAAGGTGGAAATGGGTTTAAAAGTGATTTCGGCGGAGAATATATATATATATATATATATATATATATATATATATATATATATATGCGCACACACACACATAGATATAAACGTATTCTCCGTTGAGATATTGCAGCCGCTGCTGTGTCCAGGCCCAGGAGCCTTAGCACTGTGCTGTGATGTCACTCAATACCACTGACATCACTAGGTGTAAACAACATCTCTCCTTTGCTGTGTATGTGACTATGGAGCTGTTTGGTGATGTCGTCTATTACGGCCTTCATAGAAGCAACAGGAGATTGTTGCATCCATCTTGAACCCTCAGAACTACAGTGCTATGATGTCACTCACTTCCACAGGCCTTGCAGAGTGTAAACAACAACAACCCAGCTTTGTTGTGTATGTAACCATAGGGATTTGTGATGTCACCTAGAACCTTCACAGCAGCGACAGCTTTATGAGGAGCATCAGCACTGCTCTGCCTGAGCAGAACCATCACCGCCATAGGTTGTCAAATAACCCGGATTTAACCCACACAGGTAAGTCCAATGGGGTGCAGGCATGTCCTCTATGCTTACAGCTTCCCGTGGGTGTTGGTTTGATACCGTTTGGGGACAGCCAAGGAGGCATCTGCAGGCAACAAAGGTAGGTGTGTGCTTGTGTGTGTGTTTCCTATGCAGATCCTAAGCCCAGTGTCACATGCAAGTAGGAGGAGTAAGAAGGGTTCCTGGCAAATCCGGGTTATGGATTGCATTTAAAAAGGCCCCGTGGGAGTGCAATGGGCCCCTGTCTTGCTGCTTAGCAATAATGGTATGGGTTTAGGTTCTGCTGTGTGTACTGGTGGTTGACTGCCCCCCAGCCCAGAGTGTGCATGGAAAATTGTCTGGCAGCCTCCCTGACAGCAAGCAGTGATAGTGCCCATGAAGGGGACCTTGTTGGGCCCGCCCCTTTCACGGTTATCGCTTCTCGGCCTTTTGGCTAAGATCAAGTGTAGTATCTGTTCTTATCAGTTTAATATCTGATACGTCCCCTATCTGGGGACCATATATTAAATGGATTTTTGAGAACGGGGGCCGATTTCGAAGCTTGCTTCCGTCGCCCTATGCATTGACCCGATATGGCAGTATCTTCGGGTACAGTGCACCACCCCCTTACAGGGTTAAAAAGAAAGATTCCTACTTTCATTGCTACCTGCTTGCTGGCTAGCCAGCTAGCCAGCCCTGTGGGCCTTGCTGCTGCTGCAGCCAAAAAACAAAAGGTGGTGCTGCTGCTGCTTCTGCTGCTTCTGCTTCTGCTTGTGTCTGGCCCCTGTTGGAGCGTCCAGGCACAGGACTTCTGCTGCTGCTGACTAAATGGCCTCCTTAATTGGATCATTTGAGTAGCCAGCACACCTGTGCAGGTAGGGCATGACATGATAGGCAGCTGCCTTGATAGCGGGTGGGTGCTGAATGTTCCTAATTGACAAAATAAGATTAATGCTTATGAAGAAATATAAAATCTCATCCCTTCCCCAATATCGCGCCACACCCCTACCCCTTAATTCCCTGGTTGAACTTGATGGACATATGTCTTTTTTCGACCGTACTAACTATGTAACTATGTAACATAACATGGGGGGGGGGGGGTCTCCTGGCTGTTCACACAGGTGTGTCATTGCTGTACATTGACCATGCATTGCTTCTGTGGTATTGCAAAGGCAAAGACAAATGCTTCCAGCCATCCATTGCACTAATGGATTGGTCATCAGCTGGCTGTCTATGTCCCGCATCAATATAGACCAAAGTACAGAGGGTTAGGCTATGCTATTGTGCACCTACCTGATGCATCAGAAGGTGCGAGGCCCTTGCTAAATTCTGTGCACAGACTTTGAGATCTATGCTTTAGACTGTATCTAAACCTGCTCCAACATGGACTGACATTCTGGCCTACTTTCAGCCGATGCGACTTGTCTGTCGCTGAACAGTTGCTTTTTATGTATTCAGCACCTATGTATAATGTTGTAAAAATGCTCTAGAAGCTAAAGTCGCAGAAATGTCACACATATTTGGCCTGCAACTTTCTGTGCGACAAATTCAGACAGGAAAAATCAGTATAAATCCTTAGAAAATTATCCCCCAGTGTCTCCATCTGCTGGCGGTATTGAATAAGCATTGCTGCACTGATGGGGTATGCATTAGACGAAAAAAAAGAAGAAAAAGAAGAATAATACGCCCAGAAAAGAGGCGAAAAGGAGAAAAACGTAAAAAAACGTGAAAAAAAAGTAAGAGGAAGAGAAGGGAAAAAAAGGTGGAAATGGGTTTAAAAGTGATTTCGGCGGAGAAATATATATATATATATATATATATATATATATATATATATATATATATATGCGCACACACACACATAGATATAAACGTATTCTCCGTTGAGATATTGCAGCCGCTGCTGTGTCCAGGCCCAGGAGCCTTAGCACTGTGCTGTGATGTCACTCAATACCACTGACATCACTAGGTGTAAACAACATCTCTCCTTTGCTGTGTATGTGACTATGGAGCTGTTTGGTGATGTCGTCTATTACGGCCTTCATAGAAGCAACAGGAGATTGTTGCATCCATCTTGAACCCTCAGAACTACAGTGCTATGATGTCACTCACTTCCACAGGCCTTGCAGAGTGTAAACAACAACAACCCAGCTTTGTTGTGTATGTAACCATAGGGATTTGTGATGTCACCTAGAACCTTCACAGCAGCGACAGCTTTATGAGGAGCATCAGCACTGCTCTGCCTGAGCAGAACCATCACCGCCATAGGTTGTCAAATAACCCGGATTTAACCCACACAGGTAAGTCCAATGGGGTGCAGGCATGTCCTCTATGCTTACAGCTTCCCGTGGGTGTTGGTTTGATACCGTTTGGGGACAGCCAAGGAGGCATCTGCAGGCAACAAAGGTAGGTGTGTGCTTGTGTGTGTGTTTCCTATGCAGATCCTAAGCCCAGTGTCACATGCAAGTAGGAGGAGTAAGAAGGGTTCCTGGCAAATCCGGGTTATGGATTGCATTTAAAAAGGCCCCGTGGGAGTGCAATGGGCCCCTGTCTTGCTGCTTAGCAATAATGGTATGGGTTTAGGTTCTGCTGTGTGTACTGGTGGTTGACTGCCCCCCAGCCCAGAGTGTGCATGGAAAATTGTCTGGCAGCCTCCCTGACAGCAAGCAGTGATAGTGCCCATGAAGGGGACCTTGTTGGGCCCGCCCCTTTCACGGTTATCGCTTCTCGGCCTTTTGGCTAAGATCAAGTGTAGTATCTGTTCTTATCAGTTTAATATCTGATACGTCCCCTATCTGGGGACCATATATTAAATGGATTTTTGAGAACGGGGGCCGATTTCGAAGCTTGCTTCCGTCGCCCTATGCATTGACCCGATATGGCAGTATCTTCGGGTACAGTGCACCACCCCCTTACAGGGTTAAAAAGAAAGATTCCTACTTTCATTGCTACCTGCTTGCTGGCTAGCCAGCTAGCCAGCCCTGTGGGCCTTGCTGCTGCTGCAGCCAAAAAACAAAAGGTGGTGCTTCTGCTGCTTCTGCTTCTGCTTGTGTCTGGCCCCTGTTGGAGCGTCCAGGCACAGGACTTCTGCTGCTGCTGACTAAATGGCCTCCTTAATTGGATCATTTGAGTAGCCAGCACACCTGTGCAGGTAGGGCATGACATGATAGGCAGCTGCCTTGATAGCGGGTGGGTGCTGAATGTTCCTAATTGACAAAATAAGATTAATGCTTATGAAGAAATATAAAATCTCATCCCTTCCCCAATATCGCGCCACACCCCTACCCCTTAATTCCCTGGTTGAACTTGATGGACATATGTCTTTTTTCGACCGTACTAACTATGTAACTATGTAACATAACATGGGGGGGGGGGGTCTCCTGGCTGTTCACACAGGTGTGTCATTGCTGTACATTGACCATCATTGCTTCTGTGGTATTGCAAAGGCAAAGACAAATGCTTCCAGCCATCCATTGCACTAATGGATTGGTCATCAGCTGGCTGTCTATGTCCCGCATCAATATAGACCAAAGTACAGAGGGTTAGGCTATGCTATTGTGCACCTACCTGATGCATCAGAAGGTGCGAGGCCCTTGCTAAATTCTGTGCACAGACTTTGAGATCTATGCTTTAGACTGTATCTAAACCTGCTCCAACATGGACTGACATTCTGGCCTACTTTCAGCCGATGCGACTTGTCTGTCGCTGAACAGTCGCTTTTTATGTATTCAGCACCTATGTATAATGTTGTAAAAATGCTCTAGAAGCTAAAGTCGCAGAAATGTCACACATATTTGGCCTGCAACTTTCTGTGCGACAAATTCAGACAGGAAAAATCAGTATAAATCCTTAGAAAATTATCCCCCAGTGTCTCCATCTGCTGGCGGTATTGAATAAGCATTGCTGCACTGATGGGGTATGCATTAGACGAAAAAAAAGAAGAAAAAGAAGAATAATACGCCCAGAAAAGAGGCGAAAAGGAGAAAAACGTAAAAAAACGTGAAAAAAAAGTAAGAGGAAGAGAAGGGAAAAAAAGGTGGAAATGGGTTTAAAAGTGATTTCGGCGGAGAAATATATATATATATATATATATATATATATATATATATATGCGCACACACACACATAGATATAAACGTATTCTCCGTTGAGATATTGCAGCCGCTGCTGTGTCCAGGCCCAGGAGCCTTAGCACTGTGCTGTGATGTCACTCAATACCACTGACATCACTAGGTGTAAACAACATCTCTCCTTTGCTGTGTATGTGACTATGGAGCTGTTTGGTGATGTCGTCTATTACGGCCTTCATAGAAGCAACAGGAGATTGTTGCATCCATCTTGAACCCTCAGAACTACAGTGCTATGATGTCACTCACTTCCACAGGCCTTGCAGAGTGTAAACAACAACAACCCAGCTTTGTTGTGTATGTAACCATAGGGATTTGTGATGTCACCTAGAACCTTCACAGCAGCGACAGCTTTATGAGGAGCATCAGCACTGCTCTGCCTGAGCAGAACCATCACCGCCATAGGTTGTCAAATAACCCGGATTTAACCCACACAGGTAAGTCCAATGGGGTGCAGGCATGTCCTCTATGCTTACAGCTTCCCGTGGGTGTTGGTTTGATACCGTTTGGGGACAGCCAAGGAGGCATCTGCAGGCAACAAAGGTAGGTGTGTGCTTGTGTGTGTGTTTCCTATGCAGATCCTAAGCCCAGTGTCACATGCAAGTAGGAGGAGTAAGAAGGGTTCCTGGCAAATCCGGGTTATGGATTGCATTTAAAAAGGCCCCGTGGGAGTGCAATGGGCCCCTGTCTTGCTGCTTAGCAATAATGGTATGGGTTTAGGTTCTGCTGTGTGTACTGGTGGTTGACTGCCCCCCAGCCCAGAGTGTGCATGGAAAATTGTCTGGCAGCCTCCCTGACAGCAAGCAGTGATAGTGCCCATGAAGGGGACCTTGTTGGGCCCGCCCCTTTCACGGTTATCGCTTCTCGGCCTTTTGGCTAAGATCAAGTGTAGTATCTGTTCTTATCAGTTTAATATCTGATACGTCCCCTATCTGGGGACCATATATTAAATGGATTTTTGAGAACGGGGGCCGATTTCGAAGCTTGCTTCCGTCGCCCTATGCATTGACCCGATATGGCAGTATCTTCGGGTACAGTGCACCACCCCCTTACAGGGTTAAAAAGAAAGATTCCTACTTTCATTGCTACCTGCTTGCTGGCTAGCCAGCTAGCCAGCCCTGTGGGCCTTGCTGCTGCTGCAGCCAAAAAACAAAAGGTGGTGCTGCTGCTGCTTCTGCTGCTTCTGCTTCTGCTTGTGTCTGGCCCCTGTTGGAGCGTCCAGGCACAGGACTTCTGCTGCTGCTGACTAAATGGCCTCCTTAATTGGATCATTTGAGTAGCCAGCACACCTGTGCAGGTAGGGCATGACATGATAGGCAGCTGCCTTGATAGCGGGTGGGTGCTGAATGTTCCTAATTGACAAAATAAGATTAATGCTTATGAAGAAATATAAAATCTCATCCCTTCCCCAATATCGCGCCACACCCCTACCCCTTAATTCCCTGGTTGAACTTGATGGACATATGTCTTTTTTCGACCGTACTAACTATGTAACTATGTAACATAACATGGGGGGGGGGGTCTCCTGGCTGTTCACACAGGTGTGTCATTGCTGTACATTGACCATGCATTGCTTCTGTGGTATTGCAAAGGCAAAGACAAATGCTTCCAGCCATCCATTGCACTAATGGATTGGTCATCAGCTGGCTGTCTATGTCCCGCATCAATATAGACCAAAGTACAGAGGGTTAGGCTATGCTATTGTGCACCTACCTGATGCATCAGAAGGTGCGAGGCCCTTGCTAAATTCTGTGCACAGACTTTGAGATCTATGCTTTAGACTGTATCTAAACCTGCTCCAACATGGACTGACATTCTGGCCTACTTTCAGCCGATGCGACTTGTCTGTCGCTGAACAGTCGCTTTTTATGTATTCAGCACCTATGTATAATGTTGTAAAAATGCTCTAGAAGCTAAAGTCGCAGAAATGTCACACATATTTGGCCTGCAACTTTCTGTGCGACAAATTCAGACAGGAAAAATCAGTATAAATCCTTAGAAAATTATCCCCCAGTGTCTCCATCTGCTGGCGGTATTGAATAAGCATTGCTGCACTGATGGGGTATGCATTAGACGAAAAAAAAGAAGAAAAAGAAGAATAATACGCCCAGAAAAGAGGCGAAAAGGAGAAAAACGTAAAAAAACGTGAAAAAAAAGTAAGAGGAAGAGAAGGGAAAAAAAGGTGGAAATGGGTTTAAAAGTGATTTCGGCGGAGAAATATATATATATATATATATATATATATATATATATATATGCGCACACACACACATAGATATAAACGTATTCTCCGTTGAGATATTGCAGCCGCTGCTGTGTCCAGGCCCAGGAGCCTTAGCACTGTGCTGTGATGTCACTCAATACCACTGACATCACTAGGTGTAAACAACATCTCTCCTTTGCTGTGTATGTGACTATGGAGCTGTTTGGTGATGTCGTCTATTACGGCCTTCATAGAAGCAACAGGAGATTGTTGCATCCATCTTGAACCCTCAGAACTACAGTGCTATGATGTCACTCACTTCCACAGGCCTTGCAGAGTGTAAACAACAACAACCCAGCTTTGTTGTGTATGTAACCATAGGGATTTGTGATGTCACCTAGAACCTTCACAGCAGCGACAGCTTTATGAGGAGCATCAGCACTGCTCTGCCTGAGCAGAACCATCACCGCCATAGGTTGTCAAATAACCCGGATTTAACCCACACAGGTAAGTCCAATGGGGTGCAGGCATGTCCTCTATGCTTACAGCTTCCCGTGGGTGTTGGTTTGATACCGTTTGGGGACAGCCAAGGAGGCATCTGCAGGCAACAAAGGTAGGTGTGTGCTTGTGTGTGTGTTTCCTATGCAGATCCTAAGCCCAGTGTCACATGCAAGTAGGAGGAGTAAGAAGGGTTCCTGGCAAATCCGGGTTATGGATTGCATTTAAAAAGGCCCCGTGGGAGTGCAATGGGCCCCTGTCTTGCTGCTTAGCAATAATGGTATGGGTTTAGGTTCTGCTGTGTGTACTGGTGGTTGACTGCCCCCCAGCCCAGAGTGTGCATGGAAAATTGTCTGGCAGCCTCCCTGACAGCAAGCAGTGATAGTGCCCATGAAGGGGACCTTGTTGGGCCCGCCCCTTTCACGGTTATCGCTTCTCGGCCTTTTGGCTAAGATCAAGTGTAGTATCTGTTCTTATCAGTTTAATATCTGATACGTCCCCTATCTGGGGACCACATATTAAATGGATTTTTGAGAACGGGGGCCGATTTCGAAGCTTGCTTCCGTCGCCCTATGCATTGACCCGATATGGCAGTATCTTCGGGTACAGTGCACCACCCCCTTACAGGGTTAAAAAGAAAGATTCCTACTTTCATTGCTATCTGCTTGCTGGCTAGCCAGCTAGCCAGCCCTGTGGGCCTTGCTGCTGCTGCAGCCAAAAAACAAAAGGTGGTGCTGCTGCTGCTTCTGCTGCTTCTGCTTCTGCTTGTGTCTGGCCCCTGTTGGAGCGTCCAGGCACAGGACTTCTGCTGCTGCTGACTAAATGGCCTCCTTAATTGGATCATTTGAGTAGCCAGCACACCTGTGCAGGTAGGGCATGACATGATAGGCAGCTGCCTTGATAGCGGGTGGGTGCTGAATGTTCCTAATTGACAAAATAAGATTAATGCTTATGAAGAAATATAAAATCTCATCCCTTCCCCAATATCGCGCCACACCCCTACCCCTTAATTCCCTGGTTGAACTTGATGGACATATGTCTTTTTTCGACCGTACTAACTATGTAACTATGTAACATAACATGGGGGGGGGGGTCTCCTGGCTGTTCACACAGGTGTGTCATTGCTGTACATTGACCATGCATTGCTTCTGTGGTATTGCAAAGGCAAAGACAAATGCTTCCAGCCATCCATTGCACTAATGGATTGGTCATCAGCTGGCTGTCTATGTCCCGCATCAATATAGACCAAAGTACAGAGGGTTAGGCTATGCTATTGTGCACCTACCTGATGCATCAGAAGGTGCGAGGCCCTTGCTAAATTCTGTGCACAGACTTTGAGATCTATGCTTTAGACTGTATCTAAACCTGCTCCAACATGGACTGACATTCTGGCCTACTTTCAGCCGATGCGACTTGTCTGTCGCTGAACAGTCGCTTTTTATGTATTCAGCACTTATGTATAATGTTGTAAAAATGCTCTAGAAGCTAAAGTCGCAGAAATGTCACACATATTTGGCCTGCAACTTTCTGTGCGACAAATTCAGACAGGAAAAATCAGTATAAATCCTTAGAAAATTATCCCCCAGTGTCTCCATCTGCTGGCGGTATTGAATAAGCATTGCTGCACTGATGGGGTATGCATTAGACGAAAAAAAAGAAGAAAAAGAAGAATAATACGCCCAGAAAAGAGGCGAAAAGGAGAAAAACGTAAAAAAACGTGAAAAAAAAGTAAGAGGAAGAGAAGGGAAAAAAAGGTGGAAATGGGTTTAAAAGTGATTTCGGCGGAGAAATATATATATATATATATATATATATATATATATATATATATGCGCACACACACACATAGATATAAACGTATTCTCCGTTGAGATATTGCAGCCGCTGCTGTGTCCAGGCCCAGGAGCCTTAGCACTGTGCTGTGATGTCACTCAATACCACTGACATCACTAGGTGTAAACAACATCTCTCCTTTGCTGTGTATGTGACTATGGAGCTGTTTGGTGATGTCGTCTATTACGGCCTTCATAGAAGCAACAGGAGATTGTTGCATCCATCTTGAACCCTCAGAACTACAGTGCTATGATGTCACTCACTTCCACAGGCCTTGCAGAGTGTAAACAACAACAACCCAGCTTTGTTGTGTATGTAACCATAGGGATTTGTGATGTCACCTAGAACCTTCACAGCAGCGACAGCTTTATGAGGAGCATCAGCACTGCTCTGCCTGAGCAGAACCATCACCGCCATAGGTTGTCAAATAACCCGGATTTAACCCACACAGGTAAGTCCAATGGGGTGCAGGCATGTCCTCTATGCTGACAGCTTCCCGTGGGTGTTGGTTTGATACCGTTTGGGGACAGCCAAGGAGGCATCTGCAGGCAACAAAGGTAGGTGTGTGCTTGTGTGTGTGTTTCCTATGCAGATCCTAAGCCCAGTGTCACATGCAAGTAGGAGGAGTAAGAAGGGTTCCTGGCAAATCCGGGTTATGGATTGCATTTAAAAAGGCCCCGTGGGAGTGCAATGGGCCCCTGTCTTGCTGCTTAGCAATAATGGTATGGGTTTAGGTTCTGCTGTGTGTACTGGTGGTTGACTGCCCCCCAGCCCAGAGTGTGCATGGAAAATTGTCTGGCAGCCTCCCTGACAGCAAGCAGTGATAGTGCCCATGAAGGGGACCTTGTTGGGCCCGCCCCTTTCACGGTTATCGCTTCTCGGCCTTTTGGCTAAGATCAAGTGTAGTATCTGTTCTTATCAGTTTAATATCTGATACGTCCCCTATCTGGGGACCATATATTAAATGGATTTTTGAGAACGGGGGCCGATTTCGAAGCTTGCTTCCGTCGCCCTATGCATTGACCCGATATGGCAGTATCTTCGGGTACAGTGCACCACCCCCTTACAGGGTTAAAAAGAAAGATTCCTACTTTCATTGCTACCTGCTTGCTGGCTAGCCAGCTAGCCAGCCCTGTGGGCCTTGCTGCTGCTGCAGCCAAAAAACAAAAGGTGGTGCTGCTGCTGCTTCTGCTGCTTCTGCTTCTGCTTGTGTCTGGCCCCTGTTGGAGCGTCCAGGCACAGGACTTCTGCTGCTGCTGACTAAATGGCCTCCTTAATTGGATCATTTGAGTAGCCAGCACACCTGTGCAGGTAGGGCATGACATGATAGGCAGCTGCCTTGATAGCGGGTGGGTGCTGAATGTTCCTAATTGACAAAATAAGATTAATGCTTATGAAGAAATATAAAATCTCATCCCTTCCCCAATATCGCGCCACACCCCTACCCCTTAATTCCCTGGTTGAACTTGATGGACATATGTCTTTTTTCGACCGTACTAACTATGTAACTATGTAACATAACATGGGGGGGGGGGGTCTCCTGGCTGTTCACACAGGTGTGTCATTGCTGTACATTGACCATGCATTGCTTCTGTGGTATTGCAAAGGCAAAGACAAATGCTTCCAGCCATCCATTGCACTAATGGATTGGTCATCAGCTGGCTGTCTATGTCCCGCATCAATATAGACCAAAGTACAGAGGGTTAGGCTATGCTATTGTGCACCTACCTGATGCATCAGAAGGTGCGAGGCCCTTGCTAAATTCTGTGCACAGACTTTGAGATCTATGCTTTAGACTGTATCTAAACCTGCTCCAACATGGACTGACATTCTGGCCTACTTTCAGCCGATGCGACTTGTCTGTCGCTGAACAGTCGCTTTTTATGTATTCAGCACCTATGTATAATGTTGTAAAAATGCTCTAGAAGCTAAAGTCGCAGAAATGTCACACATATTTGGCCTGCAACTTTCTGTGCGACAAATTCAGACAGGAAAAATCAGTATAAATCCTTAGAAAATTATCCCCCAGTGTCTCCATCTGCTGGCGGTATTGAATAAGCATTGCTGCACTGATGGGGTATGCATTAGACGAAAAAAAAGAAGAAAAAGAAGAATAATACGCCCAGAAAAGAGGCGAAAAGGAGAAAAACGTAAAAAAACGTGAAAAAAAAGTAAGAGGAAGAGAAGGGAAAAAAAGGTGGAAATGGGTTTAAAAGTGATTTCGGCGGAGAAATATATATATATATATATATATATATATATATATATATATGCGCACACACACACATAGATATAAACGTATTCTCCGTTGAGATATTGCAGCCGCTGCTGTGTCCAGGCCCAGGAGCCTTAGCACTGTGCTGTGATGTCACTCAATACCACTGACATCACTAGGTGTAAACAACATCTCTCCTTTGCTGTGTATGTGACTATGGAGCTGTTTGGTGATGTCGTCTATTACGGCCTTCATAGAAGCAACAGGAGATTGTTGCATCCATCTTGAACCCTCAGAACTACAGTGCTATGATGTCACTCACTTCCACAGGCCTTGCAGAGTGTAAACAACAACAACCCAGCTTTGTTGTGTATGTAACCATAGGGATTTGTGATGTCACCTAGAACCTTCACAGCAGCGACAGCTTTATGAGGAGCATCAGCACTGCTCTGCCTGAGCAGAACCATCACCGCCATAGGTTGTCAAATAACCCGGATTTAACCCACACAGGTAAGTCCAATGGGGTGCAGGCATGTCCTCTATGCTTACAGCTTCCCGTGGGTGTTGGTTTGATACCGTTTGGGGACAGCCAAGGAGGCATCTGCAGGCAACAAAGGTAGGTGTGTGCTTGTGTGTGTGTTTCCTATGCAGATCCTAAGCCCAGTGTCACATGCAAGTAGGAGGAGTAAGAAGGGTTCCTGGCAAATCCGGGTTATGGATTGCATTTAAAAAGGCCCCGTGGGAGTGCAATGGGCCCCTGTCTTGCTGCTTAGCAATAATGGTATGGGTTTAGGTTCTGCTGTGTGTACTGGTGGTTGACTGCCCCCCAGCCCAGAGTGTGCATGGAAAATTGTCTGGCAGCCTCCCTGACAGCAAGCAGTGATAGTGCCCATGAAGGGGACCTTGTTGGGCCCGCCCCTTTCACGGTTATCGCTTCTCGGCCTTTTGGCTAAGATCAAGTGTAGTATCTGTTCTTATCAGTTTAATATCTGATACGTCCCCTATCTGGGGACCATATATTAAATGGATTTTTGAGAACGGGGGCCGATTTCGAAGCTTGCTTCCGTCGCCCTATGCATTGACCCGATATGGCAGTATCTTCGGGTACAGTGCACCACCCCCTTACAGGGTTAAAAAGAAAGATTCCTACTTTCATTGCTACCTGCTTGCTGGCTAGCCAGCTAGCCAGCCCTGTGGGCCTTGCTGCTGCTGCAGCCAAAAAACAAAAGGTGGTGCTGCTGCTGCTTCTGCTGCTTCTGCTTCTGCTTGTGTCTGGCCCCTGTTGGAGCGTCCAGGCACAGGACTTCTGCTGCTGCTGACTAAATGGCCTCCTTAATTGGATCATTTGAGTAGCCAGCACACCTGTGCAGGTAGGGCATGACATGATAGGCAGCTGCCTTGATAGCGGGTGGGTGCTGAATGTTCCTAATTGACAAAATAAGATTAATGCTTATGAAGAAATATAAAATCTCATCCCTTCCCCAATATCGCGCCACACCCCTACCCCTTAATTCCCTGGTTGAACTTGATGGACATATGTCTTTTTTCGACCGTACTAACTATGTAACTATGTAACATAACATGGGGGGGGGGGGGTCTCCTGGCTGTTCACACAGGTGTGTCATTGCTGTACATTGACCATGCATTGCTTCTGTGGTATTGCAAAGGCAAAGACAAATGCTTCCAGCCATCCATTGCACTAATGGATTGGTCATCAGCTGGCTGTCTATGTCCCGCATCAATATAGACCAAAGTACAGAGGGTTAGGCTATGCTATTGTGCACCTACCTGATGCATCAGAAGGTGCGAGGCCCTTGCTAAATTCTGTGCACAGACTTTGAGATCTATGCTTTAGACTGTATCTAAACCTGCTCCAACATGGACTGACATTCTGGCCTACTTTCAGCCGATGCGACTTGTCTGTCGCTGAACAGTCGCTTTTTATGTATTCAGCACCTATGTATAATGTTGTAAAAATGCTCTAGAAGCTAAAGTCGCAGAAATGTCACACATATTTGGCCTGCAACTTTCTGTGCGACAAATTCAGACAGGAAAAATCAGTATAAATCCTTAGAAAATTATCCCCCAGTGTCTCCATCTGCTGGCGGTATTGAATAAGCATTGCTGCACTGATGGGGTATGCATTAGACGAAAAAAAAGAAGAAAAAGAAGAATAATACGCCCAGAAAAGAGGCGAAAAGGAGAAAAACGTAAAAAAACGTGAAAAAAAAGTAAGAGGAAGAGAAGGGAAAAAAAGGTGGAAATGGGTTTAAAAGTGATTTCGGCGGAGAATATATATATATATATATATATATATATATATATATATATATATATGCGCACACACACACATAGATATAAACGTATTCTCCGTTGAGATATTGCAGCCGCTGCTGTGTCCAGGCCCAGGAGCCTTAGCACTGTGCTGTGATGTCACTCAATACCACTGACATCACTAGGTGTAAACAACATCTCTCCTTTGCTGTGTATGTGACTATGGAGCTGTTTGGTGATGTCGTCTATTACGGCCTTCATAGAAGCAACAGGAGATTGTTGCATCCATCTTGAACCCTCAGAACTACAGTGCTATGATGTCACTCACTTCCACAGGCCTTGCAGAGTGTAAACAACAACAACCCAGCTTTGTTGTGTATGTAACCATAGGGATTTGTGATGTCACCTAGAACCTTCACAGCAGCGACAGCTTTATGAGGAGCATCAGCACTGCTCTGCCTGAGCAGAACCATCACCGCCATAGGTTGTCAAATAACCCGGATTTAACCCACACAGGTAAGTCCAATGGGGTGCAGGCATGTCCTCTATGCTTACAGCTTCCCGTGGGTGTTGGTTTGATACCGTTTGGGGACAGCCAAGGAGGCATCTGCAGGCAACAAAGGTAGGTGTGTGCTTGTGTGTGTGTTTCCTATGCAGATCCTAAGCCCAGTGTCACATGCAAGTAGGAGGAGTAAGAAGGGTTCCTGGCAAATCCGGGTTATGGATTGCATTTAAAAAGGCCCCGTGGGAGTGCAATGGGCCCCTGTCTTGCTGCTTAGCAATAATGGTATGGGTTTAGGTTCTGCTGTGTGTACTGGTGGTTGACTGCCCCCCAGCCCAGAGTGTGCATGGAAAATTGTCTGGCAGCCTCCCTGACAGCAAGCAGTGATAGTGCCCATGAAGGGGACCTTGTTGGGCCCGCCCCTTTCACGGTTATCGCTTCTCGGCCTTTTGGCTAAGATCAAGTGTAGTATCTGTTCTTATCAGTTTAATATCTGATACGTCCCCTATCTGGGGACCATATATTAAATGGATTTTTGAGAACGGGGGCCGATTTCGAAGCTTGCTTCCGTCGCCCTATGCATTGACCCGATATGGCAGTATCTTCGGGTACAGTGCACCACCCCCTTACAGGGTTAAAAAGAAAGATTCCTACTTTCATTGCTACCTGCTTGCTGGCTAGCCAGCTAGCCAGCTCTGTGGGCCTTGCTGCTGCTGCAGCCAAAAAACAAAAGGTGGTGCTTCTGCTGCTTCTGCTTCTGCTTGTGTCTGGCCCCTGTTGGAGCGTCCAGGCACAGGACTTCTGCTGCTGCTGACTAAATGGCCTCCTTAATTGGATCATTTGAGTAGCCAGCACACCTGTGCAGGTAGGGCATGACATGATAGGCAGCTGCCTTGATAGCGGGTGGGTGCTGAATGTTCCTAATTGACAAAATAAGATTAATGCTTATGAAGAAATATAAAATCTCATCCCTTCCCCAATATCGCGCCACACCCCTACCCCTTAATTCCCTGGTTGAACTTGATGGACATATGTCTTTTTTCGACCGTACTAACTATGTAACTATGTAACATAACATGGGGGGGGGGGGTCTCCTGGCTGTTCACACAGGTGTGTCATTGCTGTACATTGACCATGCATTGCTTCTGTGGTATTGCAAAGGCAAAGACAAATGCTTCCAGCCATCCATTGCACTAATGGATTGGTCATCAGCTGGCTGTCTATGTCCCGCATCAATATAGACCAAAGTACAGAGGGTTAGGCTATGCTATTGTGCACCTACCTGATGCATCAGAAGGTGCGAGGCCCTTGCTAAATTCTGTGCACAGACTTTGAGATCTATGCTTTAGACTGTATCTAAACCTGCTCCAACATGGACTGACATTCTGGCCTACTTTCAGCCGATGCGACTTGTCTGTCGCTGAACAGTCGCTTTTTATGTATTCAGCACCTATGTATAATGTTGTAAAAATGCTTTAGAAGCTAAAGTCGCAGAAATGTCACACATATTTGGCCTGCAACTTTCTGTGCGACAAATTCAGACAGGAAAAATCAGTATAAATCCTTAGAAAATTATCCCCCAGTGTCTCCATCTGCTGGCGGTATTGAATAAGCATTGCTGCACTGATGGGGTATGCATTAGACGAAAAAAAAGAAGAAAAAGAAGAATAATACGCCCAGAAAAGAGGCGAAAAGGAGAAAAACGTAAAAAAACGTGAAAAAAAAGTAAGAGGAAGAGAAGGGAAAAAAAGGTGGAAATGGGTTTAAAAGTGATTTCGGCGGAGAAATATATATATATATATATATATATATATATATATATATATATATATGCGCACACACACACATAGATATAAACGTATTCTCCGTTGAGATATTGCAGCCGCTGCTGTGTCCAGGCCCAGGAGCCTTAGCACTGTGCTGTGATGTCACTCAATACCACTGACATCACTAGGTGTAAACAACATCTCTCCTTTGCTGTGTATGTGACTATGGAGCTGTTTGGTGATGTCGTCTATTACGGCCTTCATAGAAGCAACAGGAGATTGTTGCATCCATCTAGAACCCTCAGAACTACAGTGCTATGATGTCACTCACTTCCACAGGCCTTGCAGAGTGTAAACAACAACAACCCAGCTTTGTTGTGTATGTAACCATAGGGATTTGTGATGTCACCTAGAACCTTCACAGCAGCGACAGCTTTATGAGGAGCATCAGCACTGCTCTGCCTGAGCAGAACCATCACCGCCATAGGTTGTCAAATAACCCGGATTTAACCCACACAGGTAAGTCCAATGGGGTGCAGGCATGTCCTCTATGCTTACAGCTTCCCGTGGGTGTTGGTTTGATACCGTTTGGGGACAGCCAAGGAGGCATCTGCAGGCAACAAAGGTAGGTGTGTGCTTGTGTGTGTGTTTCCTATGCAGATCCTAAGCCCAGTGTCACATGCAAGTAGGAGGAGTAAGAAGGGTTCCTGGCAAATCCGGGTTATGGATTGCATTTAAAAAGGCCCCGTGGGAGTGCAATGGGCCCCTGTCTTGCTGCTTAGCAATAATGGTATGGGTTTAGGTTCTGCTGTGTGTACTGGTGGTTGACTGCCCCCCAGCCCAGAGTGTGCATGGAAAATTGTCTGGCAGCCTCCCTGACAGCAAGCAGTGATAGTGCCCATGAAGGGGACCTTGTTGGGCCCGCCCCTTTCACGGTTATCGCTTCTCGGCCTTTTGGCTAAGATCAAGTGTAGTATCTGTTCTTATCAGTTTAATATCTGATACGTCCCCTATCTGGGGACCATATATTAAATGGATTTTTGAGAACGGGGGCCGATTTCGAAGCTTGCTTCCGTCGCCCTATGCATTGACCCGATATGGCAGTATCTTCGGGTACAGTGCACCACCCCCTTACAGGGTTAAAAAGAAAGATTCCTACTTTCATTGCTACCTGCTTGCTGGCTAGCCAGCTAGCCAGCCCTGTGGGCCTTGCTGCTGCTGCAGCCAAAAAACAAAAGGTGGTGCTGCTGCTGCTTCTGCTGCTTCTGCTTCTGCTTGTGTCTGGCCCCTGTTGGAGCGTCCAGGCACAGGACTTCTGCTGCTGCTGACTAAATGGCCTCCTTAATTGGATCATTTGAGTAGCCAGCACACCTGTGCAGGTAGGGCATGACATGATAGGCAGCTGCCTTGATAGCGGGTGGGTGCTGAATGTTCCTAATTGACAAAATAAGATTAATGCTTATGAAGAAATATAAAATCTCATCCCTTCCCCAATATCGCGCCACACCCCTACCCCTTAATTCCCTGGTTGAACTTGATGGACATATGTCTTTTTTCGACCGTACTAACTATGTAACTATGTAACATAACATGGGGGGGGGGTCTCCTGGCTGTTCACACAGGTGTGTCATTGCTGTACATTGACCATGCATTGCTTCTGTGGTATTGCAAAGGCAAAGACAAATGCTTCCAGCCATCCATTGCACTAATGGATTGGTCATCAGCTGGCTGTCTATGTCCCGCATCAATATAGACCAAAGTACAGAGGGTTAGGCTATGCTATTGTGCACCTACCTGATGCATCAGAAGGTGCGAGGCCCTTGCTAAATTCTGTGCACAGACTTTGAGATCTATGCTTTAGACTGTATCTAAACCTGCTCCAACATGGACTGACATTCTGGCCTACTTTCAGCCGATGCGACTTGTCTGTCGCTGAACAGTCGCTTTTTATGTATTCAGCACCTATGTATAATGTTGTAAAAATGCTCTAGAAGCTAAAGTCGCAGAAATGTCACACATATTTGGCCTGCAACTTTCTGTGCGACAAATTCAGACAGGAAAAATCAGTATAAATCCTTAGAAAATTATCCCCCAGTGTCTCCATCTGCTGGCGGTATTGAATAAGCATTGCTGCACTGATGGGGTATGCATTAGACGAAAAAAAAGAAGAAAAAGAAGAATAATACGCCCAGAAAAGAGGCGAAAAGGAGAAAAACGTAAAAAAACGTGAAAAAAAAGTAAGAGGAAGAGAAGGGAAAAAAAGGTGGAAATGGGTTTAAAAGTGATTTCGGCGGAGAAATATATATATATATATATATATATATATATATATATATATATATATATATATATATATATATATGCGCACACACACACATAGATATAAACGTATTCTCCGTTGAGATATTGCAGCCGCTGCTGTGTCCAGGCCCAGGAGCCTTAGCACTGTGCTGTGATGTCACTCAATACCACTGACATCACTAGGTGTAAACAACATCTCTCCTTTGCTGTGTATGTGACTATGGAGCTGTTTGGTGATGTCGTCTATTACGGCCTTCATAGAAGCAACAGGAGATTGTTGCATCCATCTTGAACCCTCAGAACTACAGTGCTATGATGTCACTCACTTCCACAGGCCTTGCAGAGTGTAAACAACAACAACCCAGCTTTGTTGTGTATGTAACCATAGGGATTTGTGATGTCACCTAGAACCTTCACAGCAGCGACAGCTTTATGAGGAGCATCAGCACTGCTCTGCCTGAGCAGAACCATCACCGCCATAGGTTGTCAAATAACCCGGATTTAACCCACACAGGTAAGTCCAATGGGGTGCAGGCATGTCCTCTATGCTTACAGCTTCCCGTGGGTGTTGGTTTGATACCGTTTGGGGACAGCCAAGGAGGCATCTGCAGGCAACAAAGGTAGGTGTGTGCTTGTGTGTGTGTTTCCTATGCAGATCCTAAGCCCAGTGTCACATGCAAGTAGGAGGAGTAAGAAGGGTTCCTGGCAAATCCGGGTTATGGATTGCATTTAAAAAGGCCCCGTGGGAGTGCAATGGGCCCCTGTCTTGCTGCTTAGCAATAATGGTATGGGTTTAGGTTCTGCTGTGTGTACTGGTGGTTGACTGCCCCCCAGCCCAGAGTGTGCATGGAAAATTGTCTGGCAGCCTCCCTGACAGCAAGCAGTGATAGTGCCCATGAAGGGGACCTTGTTGGGCCCGCCCCTTTCACGGTTATCGCTTCTCGGCCTTTTGGCTAAGATCAAGTGTAGTATCTGTTCTTATCAGTTTAATATCTGATACGTCCCCTATCTGGGGACCATATATTAAATGGATTTTTGAGAACAGGGGCCGATTTCGAAGCTTGCTTCCGTCGCCCTATGCATTGACCCGATATGGCAGTATCTTCGGGTACAGTGCACCACCCCCTTACAGGGTTAAAAAGAAAGATTCCTACTTTCATTGCTACCTGCTTGCTGGCTAGCCAGCTAGCCAGCCCTGTGGGCCTTGCTGCTGCTGCTGCAGCCAAAAAACAAAAGGTGGTGCTGCTGCTGCTTCTGCTGCTTCTGCTTCTGCTTGTGTCTGGCCCCTGTTGGAGCGTCCAGGCACAGGACTTCTGCTGCTGCTGACTAAATGGCCTCCTTAATTGGATCATTTGAGTAGCCAGCACACCTGTGCAGGTAGGGCATGACATGATAGGCAGCTGCCTTGATAGCGGGTGGGTGCTGAATGTTCCTAATTGACAAAATAAGATTAATGCTTATGAAGAAATATAAAATCTCATCCCTTCCCCAATATCGCGCCACACCCCTACCCCTTAATTCCCTGGTTGAACTTGATGGACATATGTCTTTTTTCGACCGTACTAACTATGTAACTATGTAACATAACATGGGGGGGGGGGGGTCTCCTGGCTGTTCACACAGGTGTGTCATTGCTGTACATTGACCATGCATTGCTTCTGTGGTATTGCAAAGGCAAAGACAAATGCTTCCAGCCATCCATTGCACTAATGGATTGGTCATCAGCTGGCTGTCTATGTCCCGCATCAATATAGACCAAAGTACAGAGGGTTAGGCTATGCTATTGTGCACCTACCTGATGCATCAGAAGGTGCGAGGCCCTTGCTAAATTCTGTGCACAGACTTTGAGATCTATGCTTTAGACTGTATCTAAACCTGCTCCAACATGGACTGACATTCTGGCCTACTTTCAGCCGATGCGACTTGTCTGTCGCTGAACAGTCGCTTTTTATGTATTCAGCACCTATGTATAATGTTGTAAAAATGCTCTAGAAGCTAAAGTCGCAGAAATGTCACACATATTTGGCCTGCAACTTTCTGTGCGACAAATTCAGACAGGAAAAATCAGTATAAATCCTTAGAAAATTATCCCCCAGTGTCTCCATCTGCTGGCGGTATTGAATAAGCATTGCTGCACTGATGGGGTATGCATTAGACGAAAAAAAAGAAGAAAAAGAAGAATAATACGCCCAGAAAAGAGGCGAAAAGGAGAAAAACGTAAAAAAACGTGAAAAAAAAGTAAGAGGAAGAGAAGGGAAAAAAAGGTGGAAATGGGTTTAAAAGTGATTTCGGCGGAGAAATATATATATATATATATATATATATATATATGCGCACACACACACATAGATATAAACGTATTCTCCGTTGAGATATTGCAGCCGCTGCTGTGTCCAGGCCCAGGAGCCTTAGCACTGTGCTGTGATGTCACTCAATACCACTGACATCACTAGGTGTAAACAACATCTCTCCTTTGCTGTGTATGTGACTATGGAGCTGTTTGGTGATGTCGTCTATTACGGCCTTCATAGAAGCAACAGGAGATTGTTGCATCCATCTTGAACCCTCAGAACTACAGTGCTATGATGTCACTCACTTCCACAGGCCTTGCAGAGTGTAAACAACAACAACCCAGCTTTGTTGTGTATGTAACCATAGGGATTTGTGATGTCACCTAGAACCTTCACAGCAGCGACAGCTTTATGAGGAGCATCAGCACTGCTCTGCCTGAGCAGAACCATCACCGCCATAGGTTGTCAAATAACCCGGATTTAACCCACACAGGTAAGTCCAATGGGGTGCAGGCATGTCCTCTATGCTTACAGCTTCCCGTGGGTGTTGGTTTGATACCGTTTGGGGACAGCCAAGGAGGCATCTGCAGGCAACAAAGGTAGGTGTGTGCTTGTGTGTGTGTTTCCTATGCAGATCCTAAGCCCAGTGTCACATGCAAGTAGGAGTCTTGCTGCTTAGCAATAATGGTATGGGTTTAGGTTCTGCTGTGTGTACTGGTGGTTGACTGCCCCCCAGCCCAGAGTGTGCATGGAAAATTGTCTGGCAGCCTCCCTGACAGCAAGCAGTGATAGTGCCCATGAAGGGGACCTTGTTGGGCCCGCCCCTTTCACGGTTATCGCTTCTCGGCCTTTTGGCTAAGATCAAGTGTAGTATCTGTTCTTATCAGTTTAATATCTGATACGTCCCCTATCTGGGGACCATATATTAAATGGATTTTTGAGAACGGGGGCCGATTTCGAAGCTTGCTTCCGTCGCCCTATGCATTGACCCGATATGGCAGTATCTTCGGGTACAGTGCACCACCCCCTTACAGGGTTAAAAAGAAAGATTCCTACTTTCATTGCTACCTGCTTGCTGGCTAGCCAGCTAGCCAGCCCTGTGGGCCTTGCTGCTGCTGCAGCCAAAAAACAAAAGGTGGTGCTGCTGCTGCTTCTGCTGCTTCTGCTTCTGCTTGTGTCTGGCCCCTGTTGGAGCGTCCAGGCACAGGACTTCTGCTGCTGCTGACTAAATGGCCTCCTTAATTGGATCATTTGAGTAGCCAGCACACCTGTGCAGGTAGGGCATGACATGATAGGCAGCTGCCTTGATAGCGGGTGGGTGCTGAATGTTCCTAATTGACAAAATAAGATTAATGCTTATGAAGAAATATAAAATCTCATCCCTTCCCCAATATCGCGCCACACCCCTACCCCTTAATTCCCTGGTTGAACTTGATGGACATATGTCTTTTTTCGACCGTACTAACTATGTAACTATGTAACATAACATGGGGGGGGGGGGGGTCTCCTGGCTGTTCACACAGGTGTGTCATTGCTGTACATTGACCATGCATTGCTTCTGTGGTATTGCAAAGGCAAAGACAAATGCTTCCAGCCATCCATTGCACTAATGGATTGGTCATCAGCTGGCTGTCTATGTCCCGCATCAATATAGACCAAAGTACAGAGGGTTAGGCTATGCTATTGTGCACCTACCTGATGCATCAGAAGGTGCGAGGCCCTTGCTAAATTCTGTGCACAGACTTTGAGATCTATGCTTTAGACTGTATCTAAACCTGCTCCAACATGGACTGACATTCTGGCCTACTTTCAGCCGATGCGACTTGTCTGTCGCTGAACAGTCGCTTTTTATGTATTCAGCACCTATGTATAATGTTGTAAAAATGCTCTAGAAGCTAAAGTCGCAGAAATGTCACACATATTTGGCCTGCAACTTTCTGTGCGACAAATTCAGACAGGAAAAATCAGTATAAATCCTTAGAAAATTATCCCCCAGTGTCTCCATCTGCTGGCGGTATTGAATAAGCATTGCTGCACTGATGGGGTATGCATTAGACGAAAAAAAAGAAGAAAAAGAAGAATAATACGCCCAGAAAAGAGGCGAAAAGGAGAAAAACGTAAAAAAACGTGAAAAAAAAGTAAGAGGAAGAGAAGGGAAAAAAAGGTGGAAATGGGTTTAAAAGTGATTTCGGCGGAGAAATATATATATATATATATATATATATATATATATATATATATGCGCACACACACACATAGATATAAACGTATTCTCCGTTGAGATATTGCAGCCGCTGCTGTGTCCAGGCCCAGGAGCCTTAGCACTGTGCTGTGATGTCACTCAATACCACTGACATCACTAGGTGTAAACAACATCTCTCCTTTGCTGTGTATGTGACTATGGAGCTGTTTGGTGATGTCGTCTATTACGGCCTTCATAGAAGCAACAGGAGATTGTTGCATCCATCTTGAACCCTCAGAACTACAGTGCTATGATGTCACTCACTTCCACAGGCCTTGCAGAGTGTAAACAACAACAACCCAGCTTTGTTGTGTATGTAACCATAGGGATTTGTGATGTCACCTAGAACCTTCACAGCAGCGACAGCTTTATGAGGAGCATCAGCACTGCTCTGCCTGAGCAGAACCATCACCGCCATAGGTTGTCAAATAACCCGGATTTAACCCACACAGGTAAGTCCAATGGGGTGCAGGCATGTCCTCTATGCTTACAGCTTCCCGTGGGTGTTGGTTTGATACCGTTTGGGGACAGCCAAGGAGGCATCTGCAGGCAACAAAGGTAGGTGTGTGCTTGTGTGTGTGTTTCCTATGCAGATCCTAAGCCCAGTGTCACATGCAAGTAGGAGGAGTAAGAAGGGTTCCTGGCAAATCCGGGTTATGGATTGCATTTAAAAAGGCCCCGTGGGAGTGCAATGGGCCCCTGTCTTGCTGCTTAGCAATAATGGTATGGGTTTAGGTTCTGCTGTGTGTACTGGTGGTTGACTGCCCCCCAGCCCAGAGTGTGCATGGAAAATTGTCTGGCAGCCTCCCTGACAGCAAGCAGTGATAGTGCCCATGAAGGGGACCTTGTTGGGCCCGCCCCTTTCACGGTTATCGCTTCTCGGCCTTTTGGCTAAGATCAAGTGTAGTATCTGTTCTTATCAGTTTAATATCTGATACGTCCCCTATCTGGGGACCATATATTAAATGGATTTTTGAGAACGGGGGCCGATTTCGAAGCTTGCTTCCGTCGCCCTATGCATTGACCCGATATGGCAGTATCTTCGGGTACAGTGCACCACCCCCTTACAGGGTTAAAAAGAAAGATTCCTACTTTCATTGCTACCTGCTTGCTGGCTAGCCAGCTAGCCAGCCCTGTGGGCCTTGCTGCTGCTGCAGCCAAAAAACAAAAGGTGGTGCTGCTGCTGCTTCTGCTGCTTCTGCTTCTGCTTGTGTCTGGCCCCTGTTGGAGCGTCCAGGCACAGGACTTCTGCTGCTGCTGACTAAATGGCCTCCTTAATTGGATCATTTGAGTAGCCAGCACACCTGTGCAGGTAGGGCATGACATGATAGGCAGCTGCCTTGATAGCGGGTGGGTGCTGAATGTTCCTAATTGACAAAATAAGATTAATGCTTATGAAGAAATATAAAATCTCATCCCTTCCCCAATATCGCGCCACACCCCTACCCCTTAATTCCCTGGTTGAACTTGATGGACATATGTCTTTTTTCGACCGTACTAACTATGTAACTATGTAACATAACATGGGGGGGGGGGGGGGTCTCCTGGCTGTTCACACAGGTGTGTCATTGCTGTACATTGACCATGCATTGCTTCTGTGGTATTGCAAAGGCAAAGACAAATGCTTCCAGCCATCCATTGCACTAATGGATTGGTCATCAGCTGGCTGTCTATGTCCCGCATCAATATAGACCAAAGTACAGAGGGTTAGGCTATGCTATTGTGCACCTACCTGATGCATCAGAAGGTGCGAGGCCCTTGCTAAATTCTGTGCACAGACTTTGAGATCTATGCTTTAGACTGTATCTAAACCTGCTCCAACATGGACTGACATTCTGGCCTACTTTCAGCCGATGCGACTTGTCTGTCGCTGAACAGTCGCTTTTTATGTATTCAGCACCTATGTATAATGTTGTAAAAATGCTCTAGAAGCTAAAGTCGCAGAAATGTCACACATATTTGGCCTGCAACTTTCTGTGCGACAAATTCAGACAGGAAAAATCAGTATAAATCCTTAGAAAATTATCCCCCAGTGTCTCCATCTGCTGGCGGTATTGAATAAGCATTGCTGCACTGATGGGGTATGCATTAGACGAAAAAAAAGAAGAAAAAGAAGAATAATACGCCCAGAAAAGAGGCGAAAAGGAGAAAAACGTAAAAAAACGTGAAAAAAAAGTAAGAGGAAGAGAAGGGAAAAAAAGGTGGAAATGGGTTTAAAAGTGATTTCGGCGGAGAAATATATATATATATATATATATATATATATATATATATATATGCGCACACACACACATAGATATAAACGTATTCTCCGTTGAGATATTGCAGCCGCTGCTGTGTCCAGGCCCAGGAGCCTTAGCACTGTGCTGTGATGTCACTCAATACCACTGACATCACTAGGTGTAAACAACATCTCTCCTTTGCTGTGTATGTGACTATGGAGCTGTTTGGTGATGTCGTCTATTACGGCCTTCATAGAAGCAACAGGAGATTGTTGCATCCATCTTGAACCCTCAGAACTACAGTGCTATGATGTCACTCACTTCCACAGGCCTTGCAGAGTGTAAACAACAACAACCCAGCTTTGTTGTGTATGTAACCATAGGGATTTGTGATGTCACCTAGAACCTTCACAGCAGCGACAGCTTTATGAGGAGCATCAGCACTGCTCTGCCTGAGCAGAACCATCACCGCCATAGGTTGTCAAATAACCCGGATTTAACCCACACAGGTAAGTCCAATGGGGTGCAGGCATGTCCTCTATGCTGACAGCTTCCCGTGGGTGTTGGTTTGATACCGTTTGGGGACAGCCAAGGAGGCATCTGCAGGCAACAAAGGTAGGTGTGTGCTTGTGTGTGTGTTTCCTATGCAGATCCTAAGCCCAGTGTCACATGCAAGTAGGAGGAGTAAGAAGGGTTCCTGGCAAATCCGGGTTATGGATTGCATTTAAAAAGGCCCCGTGGGAGTGCAATGGGCCCCTGTCTTGCTGCTTAGCAATAATGGTATGGGTTTAGGTTCTGCTGTGTGTACTGGTGGTTGACTGCCCCCCAGCCCAGAGTGTGCATGGAAAATTGTCTGGCAGCCTCCCTGACAGCAAGCAGTGATAGTGCCCATGAAGGGGACCTTGTTGGGCCCGCCCCTTTCACGGTTATCGCTTCTCGGCCTTTTGGCTAAGATCAAGTGTAGTATCTGTTCTTATCAGTTTAATATCTGATACGTCCCCTATCTGGGGACCATATATTAAATGGATTTTTGAGAACGGGGGCCGATTTCGAAGCTTGCTTCCGTCACCCTATGCATTGACCCGATATGGCAGTATCTTCGGGTACAGTGCACCACCCCCTTACAGGGTTAAAAAGAAAGATTCCTACTTTCATTGCTACCTGCTTGCTGGCTAGCCAGCTAGCCAGCCCTGTGGGCCTTGCTGCTGCTGCAGCCAAAAAACAAAAGGTGGTGCTGCTGCTGCTTCTGCTGCTTCTGCTTCTGCTTGTGTCTGGCCCCTGTTGGAGCGTCCAGGCACAGGACTTCTGCTGCTGCTGACTAAATGGCCTCCTTAATTGGATCATTTGAGTAGCCAGCACACCTGTGCAGGTAGGGCATGACATGATAGGCAGCTGCCTTGATAGCGGGTGGGTGCTGAATGTTCCTAATTGACAAAATAAGATTAATGCTTATGAAGAAATATAAAATCTCATCCCTTCCCCAATATCGCGCCACACCCCTACCCCTTAATTCCCTGGTTGAACTTGATGGACATATGTCTTTTTTCGACCGTACTAACTATGTAACTATGTAACATAACATGGGGGGGGGTCTCCTGGCTGTTCACACAGGTGTGTCATTGCTGTACATTGACCATGCATTGCTTCTGTGGTATTGCAAAGGCAAAGACAAATGCTTCCAGCCATCCATTGCACTAATGGATTGGTCATCAGCTGGCTGTCTATGTCCCGCATCAATATAGACCAAAGTACAGAGGGTTAGGCTATGCTATTGTGCACCTACCTGATGCATCAGAAGGTGCGAGGCCCTTGCTAAATTCTGTGCACAGACTTTGAGATCTATGCTTTAGACTGTATCTAAACCTGCTCCAACATGGACTGACATTCTGGCCTACTTTCAGCCGATGCGACTTGTCTGTCGCTGAACAGTCGCTTTTTATGTATTCAGCACCTATGTATAATGTTGTAAAAATGCTCTAGAAGCTAAAGTCGCAGAAATGTCACACATATTTGGCCTGCAACTTTCTGTGCGACAAATTCAGACAGGAAAAATCAGTATAAATCCTTAGAAAATTATCCCCCAGTGTCTCCATCTGCTGGCGGTATTGAATAAGCATTGCTGCACTGATGGGGTATGCATTAGACGAAAAAAAAGAAGAAAAAGAAGAATAATACGCCCAGAAAAGAGGCGAAAAGGAGAAAAACGTAAAAAAACGTGAAAAAAAAGTAAGAGGAAGAGAAGGGAAAAAAAGGTGGAAATGGGTTTAAAAGTGATTTCGGCGGAGAAATATATATATATATATATATATATATATATATATATATATATATATATATATATGCGCACACACACACATAGATATAAACGTATTCTCCGTTGAGATATTGCAGCCGCTGCTGTGTCCAGGCCCAGGAGCCTTAGCACTGTGCTGTGATGTCACTCAATACCACTGACATCACTAGGTGTAAACAACATCTCTCCTTTGCTGTGTATGTGACTATGGAGCTGTTTGGTGATGCCGTCTATTACGGCCTTCATAGAAGCAACAGGAGATTGTTGCATCCATCTTGAACCCTCAGAACTACAGTGCTATGATGTCACTCACTTCCACAGGCCTTGCAGAGTGTAAACAACAACAACCCAGCTTTGTTGTGTATGTAACCATAGGGATTTGTGATGTCACCTAGAACCTTCACAGCAGCGACAGCTTTATGAGGAGCATCAGCACTGCTCTGCCTGAGCAGAACCATCACCGCCATAGGTTGTCAAATAACCCGGATTTAACCCACACAGGTAAGTCCAATGGGGTGCAGGCATGTCCTCTATGCTTACAGCTTCCCGTGGGTGTTGGTTTGATACCGTTTGGGGACAGCCAAGGAGGCATCTGCAGGCAACAAAGGTAGGTGTGTGCTTGTGTGTGTGTTTCCTATGCAGATCCTAAGCCCAGTGTCACATGCAAGTAGGAGGAGTAAGAAGGGTTCCTGGCAAATCCGGGTTATGGATTGCATTTAAAAAGGCCCCGTGGGAGTGCAATGGGCCCCTGTCTTGCTGCTTAGCAATAATGGTATGGGTTTAGGTTCTGCTGTGTGTACTGGTGGTTGACTGCCCCCCAGCCCAGAGTGTGCATGGAAAATTGTCTGGCAGCCTCCCTGACAGCAAGCAGTGATAGTGCCCATGAAGGGGACCTTGTTGGGCCCGCCCCTTTCACGGTTATCGCTTCTCGGCCTTTTGGCTAAGATCAAGTGTAGTATCTGTTCTTATCAGTTTAATATCTGATACGTCCCCTATCTGGGGACCATATATTAAATGGATTTTTGAGAACGGGGGCCGATTTCGAAGCTTGCTTCCGTCGCCCTATGCATTGACCCGATATGGCAGTATCTTCGGGTACAGTGCACCACCCCCTTACAGGGTTAAAAAGAAAGATTCCTACTTTCATTGCTACCTGCTTGCTGGCTAGCCAGCTAGCCAGCCCTGTGGGCCTTGCTGCTGCTGCAGCCAAAAAACAAAAGGTGGTGCTGCTGCTGCTTCTGCTGCTTCTGCTTCTGCTTGTGTCTGGCCCCTGTTGGAGCGTCCAGGCACAGGACTTCTGCTGCTGCTGACTAAATGGCCTCCTTAATTGGATCATTTGAGTAGCCAGCACACCTGTGCAGGTAGGGCATGACATGATAGGCAGCTGCCTTGATAGCGGGTGGGTGCTGAATGTTCCTAATTGACAAAATAAGATTAATGCTTATGAAGAAATATAAAATCTCATCCCTTCCCCAATATCGCGCCACACCCCTACCCCTTAATTCCCTGGTTGAACTTGATGGACATATGTCTTTTTTCGACCGTACTAACTATGTAACTATGTAACATAACATGGGGGGGGGGGTCTCCTGGCTGTTCACACAGGTGTGTCATTGCTGTACATTGACCATGCATTGCTTCTGTGGTATTGCAAAGGCAAAGACAAATGCTTCCAGCCATCCATTGCACTAATGGATTGGTCATCAGCTGGCTGTCTATGTCCCGCATCAATATAGACCAAAGTACAGAGGGTTAGGCTATGCTATTGTGCACCTACCTGATGCATCAGAAGGTGCGAGGCCCTTGCTAAATTCTGTGCACAGACTTTGAGATCTATGCTTTAGACTGTATCTAAACCTGCTCCAACATGGACTGACATTCTGGCCTACTTTCAGCCGATGCGACTTGTCTGTCGCTGAACAGTCGCTTTTTATGTATTCAGCACCTATGTATAATGTTGTAAAAATGCTCTAGAAGCTAAAGTCGCAGAAATGTCACACATATTTGGCCTGCAACTTTCTGTGCGACAAATTCAGACAGGAAAAATCAGTATAAATCCTTAGAAAATTATCCCCCAGTGTCTCCATCTGCTGGCGGTATTGAATAAGCATTGCTGCACTGATGGGGTATGCATTAGACGAAAAAAAAGAAGAAAAAGAAGAATAATACGCCCAGAAAAGAGGCGAAAAGGAGAAAAACGTAAAAAAACGTGAAAAAAAAGTAAGAGGAAGAGAAGGGAAAAAAAGGTGGAAATGGGTTTAAAAGTGATTTCGGCGGAGAAATATATATATATATATATATATATATATATATATGCGCACACACACACATAGATATAAACGTATTCTCCGTTGAGATATTGCAGCCGCTGCTGTGTCCAGGCCCAGGAGCCTTAGCACTGTGCTGTGATGTCACTCAATACCACTGACATCACTAGGTGTAAACAACATCTCTCCTTTGCTGTGTATGTGACTATGGAGCTGTTTGGTGATGTCGTCTATTACGGCCTTCATAGAAGCAACAGGAGATTGTTGCATCCATCTTGAACCCTCAGAACTACAGTGCTATGATGTCACTCACTTCCACAGGCCTTGCAGAGTGTAAACAACAACAACCCAGCTTTGTTGTGTATGTAACCATAGGGATTTGTGATGTCACCTAGAACCTTCACAGCAGCGACAGCTTTATGAGGAGCATCAGCACTGCTCTGCCTGAGCAGAACCATCACCGCCATAGGTTGTCAAATAACCCGGATTTAACCCACACAGGTAAGTCCAATGGGGTGCAGGCATGTCCTCTATGCTGACAGCTTCCCGTGGGTGTTGGTTTGATACCGTTTGGGGACAGCCAAGGAGGCATCTGCAGGCAACAAAGGTAGGTGTGTGCTTGTGTGTGTGTTTCCTATGCAGATCCTAAGCCCAGTGTCACATGCAAGTAGGAGGAGTAAGAAGGGTTCCTGGCAAATCCGGGTTATGGATTGCATTTAAAAAGGCCCCGTGGGAGTGCAATGGGCCCCTGTCTTGCTGCTTAGCAATAATGGTATGGGTTTAGGTTCTGCTGTGTGTACTGGTGGTTGACTGCCCCCCAGCCCAGAGTGTGCATGGAAAATTGTCTGGCAGCCTCCCTGACAGCAAGCAGTGATAGTGCCCATGAAGGGGACCTTGTTGGGCCCGCCCCTTTCACGGTTATCGCTTCTCGGCCTTTTGGCTAAGATCAAGTGTAGTATCTGTTCTTATCAGTTTAATATCTGATACGTCCCCTATCTGGGGACCATATATTAAATGGATTTTTGAGAACGGGGGCCGATTTCGAAGCTTGCTTCCGTCACCCTATGCATTGACCCGATATGGCAGTATCTTCGGGTACAGTGCACCACCCCCTTACAGGGTTAAAAAGAAAGATTCCTACTTTCATTGCTACCTGCTTGCTGGCTAGCCAGCTAGCCAGCCCTGTGGGCCTTGCTGCTGCTGCAGCCAAAAAACAAAAGGTGGTGCTGCTGCTGCTTCTGCTGCTTCTGCTTCTGCTTGTGTCTGGCCCCTGTTGGAGCGTCCAGGCACAGGACTTCTGCTGCTGCTGACTAAATGGCCTCCTTAATTGGATCATTTGAGTAGCCAGCACACCTGTGCAGGTAGGGCATGACATGATAGGCAGCTGCCTTGATAGCGGGTGGGTGCTGAATGTTCCTAATTGACAAAATAAGATTAATGCTTATGAAGAAATATAAAATCTCATCCCTTCCCCAATATCGCGCCACACCCCTACCCCTTAATTCCCTGGTTGAACTTGATGGACATATGTCTTTTTTCGACCGTACTAACTATGTAACTATGTAACATAACATGGGGGGGGGGTCTCCTGGCTGTTCACACAGGTGTGTCATTGCTGTACATTGACCATGCATTGCTTCTGTGGTATTGCAAAGGCAAAGACAAATGCTTCCAGCCATCCATTGCACTAATGGATTGGTCATCAGCTGGCTGTCTATGTCCCGCATCAATATAGACCAAAGTACAGAGGGTTAGGCTATGCTATTGTGCACCTACCTGATGCATCAGAAGGTGCGAGGCCCTTGCTAAATTCTGTGCACAGACTTTGAGATCTATGCTTTAGACTGTATCTAAACCTGCTCCAACATGGACTGACATTCTGGCCTACTTTCAGCCGATGCGACTTGTCTGTCGCTGAACAGTCGCTTTTTATGTATTCAGCACCTATGTATAATGTTGTAAAAATGCTCTAGAAGCTAAAGTCGCAGAAATGTCACACATATTTGGCCTGCAACTTTCTGTGCGACAAATTCAGACAGGAAAAATCAGTATAAATCCTTAGAAAATTATCCCCCAGTGTCTCCATCTGCTGGCGGTATTGAATAAGCATTGCTGCACTGATGGGGTATGCATTAGACGAAAAAAAAGAAGAAAAAGAAGAATAATACGCCCAGAAAAGAGGCGAAAAGGAGAAAAACGTAAAAAAACGTGAAAAAAAAGTAAGAGGAAGAGAAGGGAAAAAAAGGTGGAAATGGGTTTAAAAGTGATTTCGGCGGAGAAATATATATATATATATATATATATATATATATATATATATATATATATATGCGCACACACACACATAGATATAAACGTATTCTCCGTTGAGATATTGCAGCCGCTGCTGTGTCCAGGCCCAGGAGCCTTAGCACTGTGCTGTGATGTCACTCAATACCACTGACATCACTAGGTGTAAACAACATCTCTCCTTTGCTGTGTATGTGACTATGGAGCTGTTTGGTGATGCCGTCTATTACGGCCTTCATAGAAGCAACAGGAGATTGTTGCATCCATCTTGAACCCTCAGAACTACAGTGCTATGATGTCACTCACTTCCACAGGCCTTGCAGAGTGTAAACAACAACAACCCAGCTTTGTTGTGTATGTAACCATAGGGATTTGTGATGTCACCTAGAACCTTCACAGCAGCGACAGCTTTATGAGGAGCATCAGCACTGCTCTGCCTGAGCAGAACCATCACCGCCATAGGTTGTCAAATAACCCGGATTTAACCCACACAGGTAAGTCCAATGGGGTGCAGGCATGTCCTCTATGCTTACAGCTTCCCGTGGGTGTTGGTTTGATACCGTTTGGGGACAGCCAAGGAGGCATCTGCAGGCAACAAAGGTAGGTGTGTGCTTGTGTGTGTGTTTCCTATGCAGATCCTAAGCCCAGTGTCACATGCAAGTAGGAGGAGTAAGAAGGGTTCCTGGCAAATCCGGGTTATGGATTGCATTTAAAAAGGCCCCGTGGGAGTGCAATGGGCCCCTGTCTTGCTGCTTAGCAATAATGGTATGGGTTTAGGTTCTGCTGTGTGTACTGGTGGTTGACTGCCCCCCAGCCCAGAGTGTGCATGGAAAATTGTCTGGCAGCCTCCCTGACAGCAAGCAGTGATAGTGCCCATGAAGGGGACCTTGTTGGGCCCGCCCCTTTCACGGTTATCGCTTCTCGGCCTTTTGGCTAAGATCAAGTGTAGTATCTGTTCTTATCAGTTTAATATCTGATACGTCCCCTATCTGGGGACCATATATTAAATGAATTTTTGAGAACGGGGGCCGATTTCGAAGCTTGCTTCCGTCGCCCTATGCATTGACCCGATATGGCAGTATCTTCGGGTACAGTGCACCACCCCCTTACAGGGTTAAAAAGAAAGATTCCTACTTTCATTGCTACCTGCTTGCTGGCTAGCCAGCTAGCCAGCCCTGTGGGCCTTGCTGCTGCTGCAGCCAAAAAACAAAAGGTGGTGCTGCTGCTGCTTCTGCTGCTTCTGCTTCTGCTTGTGTCTGGCCCCTGTTGGAGCGTCCAGGCACAGGACTTCTGCTGCTGCTGACTAAATGGCCTCCTTAATTGGATCATTTGAGTAGCCAGCACACCTGTGCAGGTAGGGCATGACATGATAGGCAGCTGCCTTGATAGCGGGTGGGTGCTGAATGTTCCTAATTGACAAAATAAGATTAATGCTTATGAAGAAATATAAAATCTCATCCCTTCCCCAATATCGCGCCACACCCCTACCCCTTAATTCCCTGGTTGAACTTGATGGACATATGTCTTTTTTCGACCGTACTAACTATGTAACTATGTAACATAACATGGGGGGGGGGGTCTCCTGGCTGTTCACACAGGTGTGTCATTGCTGTACATTGACCATGCATTGCTTCTGTGGTATTGCAAAGGCAAAGACAAATGCTTCCAGCCATCCATTGCACTAATGGATTGGTCATCAGCTGGCTGTCTATGTCCCGCATCAATATAGACCAAAGTACAGAGGGTTAGGCTATGCTATTGTGCACCTACCTGATGCATCAGAAGGTGCGAGGCCCTTGCTAAATTCTGTGCACAGACTTTGAGATCTATGCTTTAGACTGTATCTAAACCTGCTCCAACATGGACTGACATTCTGGCCTACTTTCAGCCGATGCGACTTGTCTGTCGCTGAACAGTCGCTTTTTATGTATTCAGCACCTATGTATAATGTTGTAAAAATGCTCTAGAAGCTAAAGTCGCAGAAATGTCACACATATTTGGCCTGCAACTTTCTGTGCGACAAATTCAGACAGGAAAAATCAGTATAAATCCTTAGAAAATTATCCCCCAGTGTCTCCATCTGCTGGCGGTATTGAATAAGCATTGCTGCACTGATGGGGTATGCATTAGACGAAAAAAAAGAAGAAAAAGAAGAATAATACGCCCAGAAAAGAGGCGAAAAGGAGAAAAACGTAAAAAAACGTGAAAAAAAAGTAAGAGGAAGAGAAGGGAAAAAAAGGTGGAAATGGGTTTAAAAGTGATTTCGGCGGAGAAATATATATATATATATATATATATATATATATATATATATATATGCGCACACACACACATAGATATAAACGTATTCTCCGTTGAGATATTGCAGCCGCTGCTGTGTCCAGGCCCAGGAGCCTTAGCACTGTGCTGTGATGTCACTCAATACCACTGACATCACTAGGTGTAAACAACATCTCTCCTTTGCTGTGTATGTGACTATGGAGCTGTTTGGTGATGTCGTCTATTACGGCCTTCATAGAAGCAACAGGAGATTGTTGCATCCATCTTGAACCCTCAGAACTACAGTGCTATGATGTCACTCACTTCCACAGGCCTTGCAGAGTGTAAACAACAACAACCCAGCTTTGTTGTGTATGTAACCATAGGGATTTGTGATGTCACCTAGAACCTTCACAGCAGCGACAGCTTTATGAGGAGCATCAGCACTGCTCTGCCTGAGCAGAACCATCACCGCCATAGGTTGTCAAATAACCCGGATTTAACCCACACAGGTAAGTCCAATGGGGTGCAGGCATGTCCTCTATGCTTACAGCTTCCCGTGGGTGTTGGTTTGATACCGTTTGGGGACAGCCAAGGAGGCATCTGCAGGCAACAAAGGTAGGTGTGTGCTTGTGTGTGTGTTTCCTATGCAGATCCTAAGCCCAGTGTCACATGCAAGTAGGAGGAGTAAGAAGGGTTCCTGGCAAATCCGGGTTATGGATTGCATTTAAAAAGGCCCCGTGGGAGTGCAATGGGCCCCTGTCTTGCTGCTTAGCAATAATGGTATGGGTTTAGGTTCTGCTGTGTGTACTGGTGGTTGAC